>NC_140026.1:5244355-5476855 GCF_964263955.1 Coregonus lavaretus
AAAATTTATAAAATTATGTAAAGTGGTTGTCCCACTGGCTATCATAAGGTGAATGCACCCATTTGTAAGTCGTTCTGGATAAGAGCGTCTGCTAAATGACGTAAATGTAAATGTAGTAGTAGCAGTGGCGTGTGGCAGTGGTAGTAATAGTAGTAGTAGTAGTAGTAGTAGTACTAGTAGTAGTAGTAGTAACAGTAGCAGTAGTAGTAGTAGTAGTAACAGTAGTAGTAGTAGTTGTTGTAGTAGTAGTAGCAGTAGTAGTAGTAGTAGTAGTAGTAGTAGTAGTAGTAGCAATAGTAGTAGCAATAGTAGTAGTAGTAGTAGTAGTAGTAGTAGCAGTAGTAGCAATAGTAGTAGTAGTAGTAGTAGTAGTAGTAGTAGTAGTAGTAGTAGCAGCAGTGGCGTGTGGCAGTGGTAGTGGTAGTAGTAGTAGTAGTAGTTATTGTAGCAGTAGTAGTAGTAGTAGCAGCATTAGTAGTTGTAGCAGTAGTAGTAGTAGCAGTAGCAGTAACAGTAACAGTAACAGTAGTAGTAGTAGTAGTAGTTATTGTAGCAGTAGTAGTAGTAGTAGCAGTATTAGTAGTTGTAGCAGTAGTAGTAGTAGCAGTAGCAGTAACAGTAACAGTAGTAGTAGTAGTAGCAGTAGTAGTTGTTTTAGTAGCATTAGTAGTAGCAGTAGTAGCAGTAGTAGTAGTAGTAGTAGTAGTAGTAGTATCAGTGGCAGTGGCAGTGGTAGTAATAGCAGTAGCAGTAGTAGTAGTAGTAGTAGTAACAGTAGTAGTAGTAGTAGTTGTAGTAGTAGTAGTAGCAGTAGAGTAGTTGTAGCAGTATTAGTAGTAATAGGCCTCCCGAGTGGCACAGTGGTCTAAGCACTGCATCGCAGTGCTAGCTGTGCCACTAGAGATCCTGGTTCGTATCCAGGCTCTGTCGTTGCCGGCCGCGACCGGGAGACCCATGGGGTGGCGCACAATTGGCGCAGCGTCGTCCAGGGTAGGGGAGGGAATGGCCGGCAGGGATGTAGCTCAGTTGGTAGAGCAAAGCGTTTGCAACGCCAGGGTTGTGGGTTCGATTCCCACGGGGGGCCAGTATGAAAAAGAATGTATGCACTCACTAACTGTAAGTCGCTCTGGATAAGAGCGTCTGCTAAATGACTAAAATGTAAATGTAAATGTAAGAAGCCCTCCTGTTATCCACTCATTACCTGTATTAACTGCACCTGTTTGAACTCATTACCTGTATAAAAGACACCTGTCCACACACTCAATCAAACAGACTCCAACCTCTCCACAATGGCCAAGACCAGAGAGCTGTGTAAGGACATCAGGGATAAAATTGTAGACATGCACAAGGCTGGAATGGGCTACAGGACAATAGGCAAGCAGCTTGGTGAGAAGGCAACAACTGTTGGCGCAATTATTAGAAAATGTAAGAAGTTCAAGATGACGGTCAATCACCCTCGGTCTGGGGCTCCATGCAAGATCTCACCTCGTGGGGCATCAATGATCATGAGGAAGGTGAGGGATCAGCCCAGAACTACACGACAGGACCTGGTCAATGACCTGAAGAGAGCTGGGACCACAGTCTCAAAGAAAACCATTAGTAACACATTACGCCGTCATGGATTAAAATCCTGCAGCGCACGCAAGGTCCCCCTGCTCAAGCCAGCGTATGTCCAGGCCCGTCTGAAGTTTGCCAATGACCATCTGGATGATCCAGAGGAGGAATGGGAGAAGGTGATGTGGTCTGATGAGACATAAATAGAGCTTTTTGGTCTAAACTCCACTCGCCGTGTTTGGAGGAAGAAGAAGGATGAGTACAACCCCAAGAACACCATCCCAACCGTGAAGCATGGAGGTGGAAACATCATTCTTTGGGGATGCTTTTCTGCAAAGAGGACAGGACGACTGCACCATATTAGGAGGGAGGATGGATGGGGCCATGTATCGCGAGATCGTGGCCAACAACCTCCTTCCCTCAGTAAGAGCATTGAAGATCGGTCGTGGCTGGGTCTTCCAGCATGACAACGACCCAAAACACACAGCCAGGGCAACTAAGGAGTGGCTCCGTAAGAAGCATCTCAAGGTCCTGGAGTGGCCTAGCCAGTCTCCAGACCTGAACCCAGTAGAAAATCTTTGGAGGGAGCTGAAAGTCCGTATTGCCCAGCGACAGCCCCGAAACCTGAAGGATCTGGAGAAGGTCTGTATGGAGGAGTGGGCCAAAATCCCTGCTGCAGTGTGTGCAAACCTGGTCAAGACCTACAGGAAACATATGATCTCTGTAACTGCAAACGAAGGTTTCTGTGCCAAATATTAAGTTCTGCTTTTCTGATGTATCATATACTTATGTCATGCAATAAAATGCAAATTAATTACTTAAAAATCATACAATGTGATTCTCTGGATTTTTGTTTTAGATTCCGTCTCTCACAGTTGAAGTGTACCTATGATAAAAATTACAGACCTCTACATGCTTTGTAAGTAGGAAAACCTGCAAAATCGGCAGTGTATCAAATACTTGTTCTCCCCACTGTATAGATTTATGCGAGAAATAAACATATGGGGGATTGGAAGTGATGCAGACAATTACATTGATGGAAGTTACAATCTATCTGCAATATTAAAGCTGATCTACCCCCCTAAAAAAAATATACAAATACAAAAAAAATAACACATCTTGAGCTCGGCAACCTTCCACCACAGATGTGGAAGGCCGCCATATGCGGATGCGATGGATTGAGACACAGATATCTCTAGGAAAAATTTACGGCTTTTGATGGTGATTTTTTTATTATGTTATTTAGATTGACGCACCGTCAATAGACTCTAGGGGTTTAAATAAAGTTTGATTTGAAGGGAGACACAGCTATGCCTAATTTAGAAACCTTTATTTACATCTTAGTCATTTAGCAGACGCTCTTATCCAGAGCGACTTAAAGTGAGTGAGTGCAAACATTTTCATAATGGCCCCCTGTGGGAAATGATTCCACAACCCTGGCATTGCAAGCGCCATGCTCTCCCAACTGAGCTACAGGGGACTACAAGTAAAGTGTTATGTTTTGATTGAGTACTGTGGTTTTTGCTTTAATAGATCAGTGCTGGAGACACATTCTCTGAGTTTAAAACTATCCTGCAGATAAATCACCCCCATATTTCCAGCCACAAGAACTCTTTCCAAGGTAACTAATGTGTTTCCTTTTCAGTTTAGAGAGACAATGTTAGGGGTGATTTCCCAGATAAAGATTATAACTCCATTGAGAATGCTTTCTAGTCCAGGACTAAACTTAATCTGTGTCTGGGACACCACCCCAATATGTTTGTTGCCACAGTATCAAGTTACCACAGTATCACCATAACATATAAACAGAACAGCAAGCATGCTATAACATTTTGTCACCCAACACTATATTCACACAAACTATGCATTTTTACAGATGATGAAAGTTACTATGTAGTTTTGGACCATTGTGAGGGCAGAAATCTTGCACAGAAGATCAAAGAGAAGAAGCCATTTTCAGAAGAACAGGTTTCTGATCGAATAACATATTGGTCGCGTTCCAGACTGACTACATTGCAGATGTTGCATTTCATCAACCAATGGTTGCATGCCAAGTCATCGACTCTGCAGTCAGGCATCAGATTGCTATATCAAATCTTAGCTGATATGTTCACCTATCAATGCGTTGTGAGATCTGTCAGGCTTCTGCAATGTAGTCAGCCTGGAACGCAGCCATTTCTATTTATGACACTACATCAAAACTTGTTTGTTTCAGGCTAAACATAAATTATGGACTGTATTTCTTCCCAGATCATGGACTGGTTTGTCAAGATCTGCATGGCCCTGAAGCATGTCCATGGCCTGGGCCTTCTTCACAGAGACCTGAGACCACAGGTACAGACTGGTCTGCTAGATGGTTCTCAACCCTCTCCTCAGGGACCCCCAGTTGTTCAATGTTTTTGATCTACTCCAAAGATAGCAAGCCTAAATGTTTTAGTGAACAAATCATCAAGCTGTTGATTAGATGAATCAAGTGTGCTAGTTCAGGGTTACAACAAAATTGAAAATGACTCTCCGAGGAGAGGTTTGAGAAGCACTACTGAACATACAGTATTTGTAGCTTAAAAGCGCCAAATTGGTAATGATTGCAAAGAGACAATGTCTTTCAAGCAGTAACACATTTTTTTTTTATTAAAGAGATTCTCCAGTACTTTTGTACATGTTTTAGCCAGTAGTTTTGAAAGAAGCACTAAGGAGCCAATAGTTGTCCCCCAAAAATGTGTTATATGTCACAGTGCCTATACAATTCTATAACCTCTTCAATTTCTTCACATTTTATTATGTTACAAAGTGGGATTACAATTGATTTCATTTTACATTGTCAACTATCTACACAAAATATTTGGTAAAGTGGAAGATTTGTTTATATATATTTTTTAAAGATCAATGAAAAATAAAACACTAAAATACCAGGATAAGATAAGTATTCACCCCCCTGGGTAAATTCATGTTAGAAACACCTCTGGCAGCGATTACAGCTGTGACTCTTCTTGGTTTAGTCTGATAAGAGCTTTGCACACCTGTATTGTGCAATATTGGCCCATTATTATTTTCATAAATTATTTAAGCTCTGTCAAGGTGTTGGGTCATGGCTTGACTGCAATTGTCAAGTCTTGCCATAGGTTTTCAAGCAGATTCAAGTCAAAACTGTAACTTCACCACTCAGGAACATTCACTGTGTTCTTGGTAAGCAACTCCAGTGAAGATTTGGCTTTGTGTTGTAGGTTATTGTCCTGCTGAAAGTTAAATTCCTCTCCCAGTGTCTGGTGTAAAGCAGACTGAAGCAGGTTTTCCTCTAGGATTTTATCCTGTGCTTAGCTCAATCCTGAAAAACTCCCCAGTCTTTGCTGATGTCAAGCTTACCAATACCATGATGCAGCCACCACCATGCTTGAAAACAAGGAGACAGTCACTCAATGCTGTATTGGATTTGCGCAAAACATAAGGCTTTTAATTTAGGCCCAAAAATATATTCCTTATCTTTTTTTATTTGTATTATTACTTTAGTGCCTTGTTGAATACATATGCATGTTTTGGAAGATGTTTATTCTGTATATTTGTATTCTTCTTTTCACTCTGTTATTTAGGTCAACATTGTGAAGTCACTACAATGTTGTTGATCCTTCCTCAATGTTCTCCAATTATAGCTATTGAACTCTGTAGCTGTTGTAAAATGACCAGTGGCCTCTGGGTGACATCCAGTTTCCTTTCTGTCGTGCAGCTCAGTTCAGAAGGATGACTGTATCTTTAATGTGTCTGGGTGGTTTAATACATTATCCACAGCTGAGAGATATAAGGAAGATCAGGGAACAATTGATGTTGCATGTATTCAACCCCTTTATTTAGGCACAGTAACATCTCCATATACACTGAGTGCACAATGTTTAGAATACTCAGTGTATTTTCATGGGAATTCTACACAGGGACACTCAAAGTCAATATTAAATGCAGCATACTTTATTGTCAATGCACTGGAGAGTTTCCAACCAACTTAATGCATATGTCAATCAGGAGCATCACCAGGGAAGTCCCATTAGTTCTCCTATATATATATATTTACATTTTAGCAGATGCTCTTATCCAGAGCGACTTACAGTTAGTGAGTGCATACATTTTTTTTCATACTAGCCCCCCGTGGGAATCGAACCCACAACCCTGGCGTTGCAAACGCCATGCTCTACCAACTGAGCTACACAGGACTATATACTGCAGAGAAGTCCTATTTTCAGGATTTAGCTTATTCATCATTCATAATTAATTTATCATTAATGTTTGCTTCGTTCATGTGACTGACCAATACTGGGTCATGCATGTGACAGACCAGTACCTCATGAGGCTTCTTCTCTAAGCTGAGACCTTGAAACAGAGATATCTTTCATAATCAAAACAAGGGTCTGGGCGTACTACGAAATTGCAGATACTGATATTGAGGATTTGTTCAATCAGTCACTTGCATGAAAACAGAAATTGGTTATTAGAAAAGCACATCACATTATACTTCCATTTTCTTTTTTTTACTGGTACCGGGGACCTTCAGACAAGTCTTTTCAGGCTTGTGGGTGTCCTACAGAAAAGTTTAACGACATGTAAGTGTTCGTGAGAGACTCACCTTTCCATATTAGTGTGTAGCCCAAACTGTTTGGATGCTACAGATAGAAGTTGGCAGAAGAGCCTGTACCGACTTCATAAGTGTCCAGTGAAGCTTGTGCGGTTTCTTTCACCATTGTGTTCGTGATCATCTTTCCACAGAGGGGTCATTAAAGTTTTTTAGGCCAAACTGTTCTGATTCTGTAGACGTTTTCGTGAAAAGTCAGATTTTCAGGATGTCTCATGGTCAGACAAAAACCACTCTGCCATATCGGCGGATGCAGTGGATTGAGAAGCAGCCTATGAAAAAAACTGATATCTCTAGTTTAATTCTTAAGAGTCAAGCCGTTGGCTAGGGTGCGTGGTACTAAGCTGAGACATGGAATTGTTCTAATTGTTTTAAGATGATCATACCAAGGATCATTTAGCTATTATATTATATCTAGAAGATTTAAGAAAGCGTATGATATCTGTATACACAATATAGTTTATTAGTTTGTACCCCAAATGGTTCGGATGCTACAAGCAGAAGTTGGCACATCAACGGTACCGAATTCAGTTCCTTGGGGCTAAATATGTATTTCTTTTTTTTCTTCTTTTTTTTGTAGCTGCCACGCCTCCCAGGGGTCAAATTTGTGGTGGCACCATATCTATATCTTTCAATATTTCAATTTAGCCGCCCACGCACTACTAGTTTACAAAAAAATAAAATGCTTTTCATTCTTCCATATTAATACAGAAATAATGGTACATCATCTTTTGTTGTCGGTAACTAGTTGCTTGCCAAAGTCCTAATATTTCAGAACGATCATAAAAAGGGTTTCCAAATTATGACTTGTTGGCGCTTTTAGAGTAATTTTGTACATAGTCATTATCTCTTTAAAAAGACAAAGGTTAATGAAAGTTATCCAGAATATAGCCTTTATGGGGGACAATTAACTGTACAGTCCATTCGGAAAGTATTCAGACCCCTTGACTTCTTCCACATTTTGTACGTTACAGCCTTATTCTAAAATTGATTAAATAAAAACAAATCCTAATCAATCTACACACAATACCCCATAATGACAAAGTGAAAACAGGTATTTAGTATTTTTTGCAAATACATTAAAAATAAACAACATAAATACCTTATTTACATAAGTGTTCAGACCGTTTGCTATGAGACTCGAAATTGAGCTCAGGTGCATCCTGTTTCCATTGATCATCCTTGAGATATTTCTACAACTTGATTGGAGTTCACCTGTGGTAAATTTAAATCGATTGGACATGATTTGGAAAGACACACACCTGTCTACATAAGGTCCCACAGCTGACAATGCATGTTTGGTATGATGAGTTTCTCGGGTATCAAATAATCAAGGATGCAAGGGTATACTTAGACACTTTGTAGAAAGTTAATGCAAATGTTTAATGATCGGTACCGGGTCCGTTACAACAAAGGACAGAGCTTTGCTTCTTGGTATCACGAACTGATTTGAACCAAGAGTTACTCTCCCGTATATATACAATCTGTTACCAGTTTCTTCAAGCACCTCTGGTAACCCTCAGTGGTCACTCCCTTCTTTGATGTTTATTACCCTTTACCCCAAGTCAGTATATCCTGTCCATCAATGATTCTAAGATCAACCTCAGTAATCTCCTTTGACGTAAGGAATGCAGACTCTGTGGCACCAAGACACTTATATACTAACTCTCCCCTGGTCACACAACACTATTAAATGACATCATTACAATGTCAGAGGAAAAATCAAGCCATGAGATCGAAAGAATTGTCTGTAGAGCATTGAGACAGGATTGTGTTGAGGCACAGATCTGGGGAAGAGCCCCATAAAATGTCTGCGGCATTGAAGGTCCCCAAGAACACAGTGGCCTCCATCCTTCTTAAATGGAAGAAGTTTGGAACCACCAAGACTCTTCCTAGAGCTGGCCACCCGGCCAAACTGAGCAAGCGGGGGAGAAGGGCCTTGGTCCGGGTGGTGACCAAGAACCTGATGGTCACTCTGACAGAGCTCCAGAGTTCCTCTGTGGAGATGGGATAACCTTCCAAGCCTTTATGTTAGTGGCCAGAAGGAAGCCACTCCTCAGTAAAAGACACATGGCAGCCTGTTTGGAGTTTGCCAAAAGGCACCTAAAGGTCTCTCAGACGATGAGAAACAAGATTCTCTGGTCTGATGAAACCAAGATTGAACTCTTTGGCCTGAAAGTTAAGCATCACGTCTGGAGAAAACCAGGCACAATCCCTACGGTGAAGCATAGTGGTGGCTGCATCATGCTGTGGGGATGTTTTTCAGCGGCAGGGACTGGAAAACTACAAGCATTTTGCTACACCCTCAAAAACATCTGCTAAACACATATATGTGACCAATAAAATGTGATTTGATTTCTCTAGTCAGGATTGAGATAAAGATGACCGGAACAAAGTACAGAGAGATCCTTGATGAAAACCTGCTCCAGAGTGCTCAGGACCTCAGACTGGGGCTAAGGTTCACCTTCCAACAGGACAATGACCCTAAGCCTCTGAATGTCCTTGAGTGGCCCAGCCAGAGCCCGGACTTGAACCTGATCGAACATCTCTGGAGAGACCTGAAAATAGCTGTGCAGCGATGCTCCCCATCCAACCTGACAGAGCTTGAGAGAATCTGCAGAGAAGAATGCAAGAAACTCCCCAAATATTTACATTTACATTTTAGTCATTTAGCAGACGCTCCTATCCAGAGCGACTTACAGTTAGTGAGTGCATACATTATTTTTTTTATTTTTCATACCCCCCGTGGGAATCGAACCCACAACCCTGGCATTGCAAACGCCACGCTCTACCAACTGAGCTACGTCCCCGCCGGCCATTCCCTCCCCTACCCTGGACGACGCTGGGCCAATTGTACGCCGCCCCATGGGTCTCCCGGTCGCGGCCGGCTACGACAGAGCCTGGAAATACTGGTCTGCCAAGCTTGTAGTGTCATTCCCAAGGATGACACTACTTTTTTCTAAATGTGAAAGAAATTCTAAAAACCTGTTTTTGCTTTGTCATTATGGTGTATTGTGTGTAGATTGAAAACGATTTAATCGATATTAGAATAAGGCTGTAACGTAACAGAATGTAGAAAAAGTCAAGGGGTCTGAATACTTTCCAAATGCACTGTATATGTTATTTGATGAGAAGTAAAATGTTAATTAGATGTTTTGTTTTCACTTAACTAAATATATATATTTTTTTCTACACTAGAATATATTCCTTACAGAATTTGGGACACTTTGTTTGGGAGATTTCGGAAGAGTCAATGAAAAGTATGGTACTTTTTTATGTATAATTATAAACTGGTCAAAATGAATTTGAATACATGAAGGAGTTACATCCTGTTTCATGATTGTCTGCTAATGGGTTTCTCTCCTACCAGTGCTTCCCAATCTGGATCTTCAGACGATGGAATGGTGGGTTATTTAGGCCCAGAGATTCTGACTGGTAAAGTTTATGACACCAAAAGGTAAATTCTAAATAAAAACAAACACAAATATATGAAAGGGGATCTATAACCCTGTGATGTCATATGTTTGGCCGAAGCAAAGATAATATTTCTATAATAGACATTTGCCTCCAATGTGAAATCACCATGGATAATGAAATATCAATGCATTTCCCTCCTTTGCAGTGATATTTGGTCCTTGGGATGTGTGCTATATGAGTTGTGTATGCTTCGGTGTGCAGTAAGTAATGCCTCCATCTCCTTATTTGCCTCTTGCTAATGTAACATGCAGTGTGATAGTAACAGCTCTTTCTTCACAGTTCGCTGCAGCAAGCACAATCAAGCTCATCCCCAAAATACTGGGAGGTCCTTATCCATCTCTCCCAGAGAGTTTCTCACCTGAGCTCCATGAACTACTGTGTGACGTCTTTCAACAAGACCCAACCAGCAGACCTTCAGCTGGTGAAATCCTATCAAAACCCTTCATTATCAGTTTCCTCACAAAAAAGGTTTGCAATACAAGATGATATGATAAAATCGTACCATTTGTTTGTTTGTTCATTAATTAATTCATCCATCCATGAATTCCTTCCTTCCTTCCTTCCTTGAGTCAAATTATCTGTTTGTCTGTCCACCCATTCATCCATCTATCTAAATACATTTTCTTACAGAATGAAAAAACTGTGGAGGAGCTCCAGACAAACTTGGACAATCTGAGAATGCTGGCAGACAGCTTGGAGTGTGTGCACCAGGGCGCCACCATAGGCAGTTTGACAGGAGGTGTTATTGGGGCAGCTGGAGGAATCACTTCTATAGTAGGCCTCATCCTGGCTCCCTTCACTCTGGGCGCATCCCTGATCGTCACAGGAGTGGGTGTTGGGGTGGCTGTCGCTGGTGGAGCCACAGCCGGAGTATCCAACATCACCAACATGGTCAATCAGTCTACCGACCGCAAAGCCATCAAGAGCATCATCAAGGAGTTCCAGGAGAAGATGAACTCTGTGGTGACATCTCTACAAAACATTGCTGAGGGTATCGAGACACAGAGGATGAGTGGCTCCTTTACCACAGAAATAGGTAGTTTAAATGTAGAGAAGCTAGTAAATGCTGGGGCGAGGGTTGGGAGGGGCCTAGGGAGCATCCCAGAGCTCGTCCGATTGTTCCAAGTGGCCAACATTGGCAAGGTAGCAGCCCAAACTGCAAGGGCAGTGCGTGTGGCAGAGATGGCGACAGGAATATTCTCTGCTTTCTTTGTAGCAGTTGATATCTTCTTCATCGCCATGGATGCCAAAGAGATCCACAACATCCAACAGGCAAAGGCTGAGAAACAGTCTAGTGATAGCAGTAAGTTAGAAGTGATGGACACATACTCCACGACTGAGCTGAACCCTGGGTGTGTGGAACCAAAGGCTGAGGTCAAGTCAGAGACAATGAAGTTCGTCCAGACAATCAGACAGACAGCTGATCAGTTACAGGAGAGCCTGGACGAACTGAGTGACGTCCTGTCATTCATTCCTAAGATAGAGGACTGATACTTAGTCAAGTGAAACTATACACAGTTGTAGTGATTGTAAAAGATGCAGAAACAAGAAATAGAGCAGATTAAATCATTCATTGAGACATAACTTCTCTGTAAAACACAGGGATGGGCGATGTGACTTTGAGAGCCAGATAGGCCTTTAGGTTTAAGGCGTGAGCAAATTCCCTTTTCTGTTCTTCAATCCTTGCACAAATCAGCTATGATAAGTAGATTGTAGAGACATAAGTATATATCTCACAAATCAGCTATGATAAGTAGATTGAGAGAGAGATCTACATAAGTATACAGTATATCTCAGCTTTAGTACTGAAGTGCTTTCCTTTCCGGTTATTACAGTTGACCTGTTTGATCTGTATATTATTTTCTTACATCAAATTATATCAGTTGTATTACACAACTACAAAATTGTCAGTTGTTTCAAACTTATAACAGCCTACATGAAGTGGTGATGGTGATTGTATTGAAGTGTAATTGTTGCAATACATATTTTGAAGAAAAAAAATGATATTATTCTGGGAAAACAACGTTTATACAATATAATCCTAATCTATAAATGTCTGCTTACAAACATAATAAAATATTTTTTAACTCAATATACGTTTTGTCTTATTGAAAATATTAAACAGATCATATAGAAAAAGATAACTTAACATAGCAACTTGACAATCATATTTTTTGTCCCACTTCTGCTGTGTCCATGATTGATAAATGAATAACTAATTAAATAGTATAACAATGAATCAGCTAAACAGAAAATAAACAGTTCAAAATATGACCTTGGAAATTCAATTCAACATCACCTAAAAATACTTATAATACGTTTGAAAACAATGTCAAATGGATGTAAATATAAACTAATTATATACAGTGAGCTCCAAAAGTGTTGGGAAAGGGCAACATTGTTTGTTGTTTTGGCTCTGTACTCCAGCCCTTTGGACTATAAATGATACAAGTGCAGACTGACAGCTTTCATTTCAGGGCATTTTCATCCATATTGGGTGGGACGTTTCAAAATTATAGCACTTTGTATACATAGTCCCCCCATTTCACTTATACAGTACACAGTATGTACTACTAACATTAACAGATTATATTTCTAGCATTAACTTTTCTCAGCATGGCGCCCATTTGTCCCTGTCTTACTGTCGCGAATGACATGTTAATGACAGATCGGTATCTTAATGCATTTTTGTTATGTGAATTATTTAACAAACTATTTTAGTGTCTCTGTGCGTCTCCCAAAAGTTTGTAAGTCTTTTGGGATTTATGTAACGGCCAGAGTCCCGGTCTGCATAGTCAGAGATATTTATTCATTGAGAATTCTGAAACAAAATGGGGGTACAATCCTTTTATACACATAAGTCATACTAAAAATCCTGCCCCCCCGAACCCCCCCCCCCTTAGGCGGCCTGTATTTTTCCACTATACACATCTTG
Organism: Coregonus lavaretus; assembly: GCF_964263955.1. Lineage (NCBI taxonomy): Eukaryota > Metazoa > Chordata > Actinopteri > Salmoniformes > Salmonidae > Coregonus > Coregonus lavaretus. Next base: position 5,256,937 of record NC_140026.1, read on the forward strand.
TAAACACACACACACCTCGGCTCAGCTCATGTTTTCCTCTGCTCTCCTGACCATCACTGTTCTTATCTTTTCCCACTCCTTGCTCGGCCAGGTGCAGATATCGCATCCTCCCTAAATTGGGAGGCCCCTTTATCTTGGTTTAGACAGTTCTCCATTGTTGTCTGGTCTAACTCTTACTCACATTGCTAAATAGTAGCTCAATGGTAACTTACTGGTCCTACACTCACACATTTCTAACACATTATACACAGTTTCAGGGTGTAATAATTAGTAATTAATAATTAATCTATCAATCCACCCTTTGACTAAATATTACGCACATACAAAATATATGTTGTTATAGAAATAAATCACACTCATTGAAGTATATAAGTTGGTTTGCATATAAAAACATTAAAAAGTGTCTCATTCAATACAGGTTCATCAGGGTTACCCCGTGATTAAAAACGTAATGTTACTATTTAGCAATGGTACCTAACCTGTTTACCCACTATCTGGAAATAACAGTCTAAGCCTATAGTGAATAGCATTTGCTTCATCACATCCTGCAATATTGATTAATTAGTACATCATACTTAAAACGAGACTTTAATACACAAAAGTCATTACAATAACTTTTAAACTAGAGATTTGTAGTTCTAGGTTAACATCCAATCACAGCTCTTCGTTAGATTTTCACTGCAACCTTCACACATTAGAACTAAGAAAAGTTTCGTCCAGTCTCAAACTATCTGAATCGTCATCATCCTCCACCAAGCCTGGTAGGTCATATCCTTCATTCCTTAGGTCGGAGTCCGGGATTGGGCCGTATCTCACCATCTGTTGGGAAACTGCCTTCTCCATCGCCTTGCTCACCAACCCTCGGACACAGGGAATAAGACAACATCCACAAAGAACAAGCATACCCATAGAAGCTATAGCTGCACCCAGAATAGTTACAACAATAGTTTTCCATTTACCAAATATGTTATCAAACCAACCGTTTAGGGAGCTATCAATACCAGAGTTCTCAGCCAGTTCGTTCGCCAGCGTGGTGAGTCCCTGAAGCGCTTTGGTCACGGACCCGTCCGGTGCTGTATTGTTGGGGATGAAAGTACAGCACATAGATCCAAACAGAACACAAACTCCGCCCCGCTCAGCCAAAAGCATATCTAAAGCTATTCTATTCTGCCATGCCATTAAGCTAGTTGCCGCTGTCTGCTCAGCCAATCCCTTTATTGCATCACGAGTGTGGTTTATAAATCTTTGCTGGTTATAGTAAATATAATTTATCCAATCTACGTTTTTATTAATTGTTGACCACCAGAAAAGACTTGATTCAAACCCAGCTGCGATCTTATTCCTAGCTTTGAATTCTTCTGGAACCCCTCGAGGTACTCCTATCCCATCAATATATATCCTTTCATCAAAGGATCCCGGGAGGAGGTCCCGCTTTCTACGTGACAACTCACCAGTCTCTGACACGTTTGATTGTTTGATGAGAGTGAAGGGCATTACCAGCTGAGCTAGCGCACAGGTTCCTGTCCAATTAGTATGTAGGTGAGGCCACAGTCTGTCATCACCACAAAACCACCAGATGTCAGCACAGGCCTGGTGTTGGTTCCTAAAATCCTCTGGCTGCAACAAAGAGGAGAGATTAGTCATGGTCTCTTTAGTTGTGACATTCTCTGTGTGGGAGCAGGAGCTAAGATGCCCTACCCTGTATCCTATTTATCAGTCCTAGAGAAACAATAGTAAGACTCCCCTGAGACTTCAAACGGAGGTAACCTAGGTCGGGGTGACTTTGTTATCGGGGGATACAGATAGTGCAAGTTACTACAAGACTCCTTCACCACATTCCCAGGTGGCTTGAACAATTTAATCATGCAAGATAAACCTGACGGAGAGTTAAAGCCCGTCAAGGGGAATGGAGTAGTTGTTAACCTTGGTTTGGCTGTCCCACAGGCATAACAGTCCTCTTTAGACATAGTTCTTGCCGTATACTGAATCCATTCCAACCACAAGTTAGGATCCCTGTACCCCGTCTCCACCTGTACTACTTCCTTCAGGTCTATAGTTTGCACTATCTTCACCATGGCCCCGGTCTCACTACCTCCCTCAGAGATGTTTACTCTATAGGGTGCCCCAGTTGAAGAGGATATCTTACTTGTCAGGTCTGTAACATCTGCTGGGTTGATTACTACCCAGAAAGCCACTAATGGGTCTCCACAACATTTGCGGTCAAATCCTATGTACCACATTCCCTCATCCGTAGCCTTTACCTGTTTTAGCGTAATTCGGACTTTCAGACAGTACCTACCCTTATATGGGTCGCACTGCCATTTCTGGTAATTCCCTACTTTCACAATACTCCACCTGTCCTTAAACTGTGTATGGAGATTGACATATCCCCCTCGCTCGGTATGAGCAACTACATGGTCCCAGGATGTACATGGTGACATACATATATATCTCCCATCCTTTATGATACTACCAGCCAGTAGTCCCCAACTTCCCAACCGGTCCGCAAAGACCTCAAAGGTGATGTCCTTCCCTACAGTCCCTAGTACTTCCCCTTTCCCTACGTCTAGCTGTCTCCTATGCCTTCGTAGACTGTGCTCAGGTATGATTTTATCAACTTGTGTTAGGTTAACTACTACTTCTGGCGGATCAGGAGGGTTTGAGTGTGTTAGGAATATGGCCCCCACAATCAGACAGCTACCTACCGTCAGGAGACCTGTGAATCCCCACCCTCGCCCTGAGAACATGTCAGATGCCAGAGGCCAACCCATTGCTTTACCTTCTATCGAACTCACACAGGGATGATCAGACAGGGTAAGGGAATCTTCGTTAAGGAGCCAACCCCCGAGCCCTAGTGGTGATCGGTTCTTTCTCCTAACTTTGTGTTTGTTTGTCAGGTGTAGCTGGGTTTACCTTTTTACAGTGTGTGACATGCACCCAGGTGGATCTTTCCGCAATTCTTACAGCGAAGGCCGTCACCAACAGGACCTGATATGGACCTTCCCAACGGGGCTGCTTCCAGTCTTTCTACTTCAAGGATTGGATCCACACCCAGTCACCTGGTTGGATGGAGTGGGTTACCTTCTCCTTTAGTTCTCCTGTGGGGCACAAAATCTTTGACATACGTGTTTGGTTAATGAACAGTCTTCTCATGTGTTGTGCCAACGTGTCTTCTACTTCTATGTCTGCCTGTTCTGGCCCTGCCAACTGTGGCATCCTGTAAGGTCTTCCAATCACTTTCTGAAAGGGGGACAAGCCATTCTTATCTGGCGTTATTCTGATAGTCATTAGTACGATTGGCAGACATTGTACCCAATTCCTTCCTGTGCTCATGTGAGTTTTTCGTAATCTAGCCTTAATTGTCTGATTCATGCGTTCGATAAATCCAGCCGATTTCGGGCTATACGAACAATGCTTCTTCATGTTTATTTGTAACTTCTGTCCAATATTATATATTACTTGATTAGAAAAATGGGATCCATTATCAGAAAAAAATAGTTTCTGGAAGGCCGAACCTTGGTATTATATCCTGGCATATTGCTTTTGCTACTGTTATAGCATCTGCTGAGGAGGTAGGGAAAGCTTCTACCCATTTAGTGTATTTGTCTATTATAGTCAAACACCACTTCTTTCCCTCACTCCTGGTCAGCTCTATAAAGTCAATTTCTAATTGTTGAAAGGGGTACTTAGCCGGAGGGTACTCACCCAGAGGTGCCCTTTGTCTACCCTGGTGATTACTTTGAGCACAGATAACACATCTTGAACAAAAGTTTTTTTAAATAATTTGTAATCCCATATGCAACAAAGTGTTGTCTAATCTGCTCTACCATCCCTCCGGTTGACACATGGCTCTGCCCGTGTGTCAATATTGCAGCATATCTAAACAGTGATTTCGGGAGAATTGGTAAGCTGTCTTTGACCCATATTCCTTCCTTATTTACTGCACCTTGCTTTACCCATCTGTGAACTTCCTTAATTGGGGCCCTACTGTAGCTCTCTATAAGTAGATCTCTGTCTATCGAAACTTCCTCTTTTGACAGCTGACTGGAACCAGAGAAGTGTTTTGACCCAGCCTTCTTAGCTTCCTCATCTGCCTTTGCATTCCCCAAAGTAACGCTATCCTTCCCTGTAGTATGCGCCTCACTTACATATTGCGAGCTTTTTTGGTAATAGTACTGCATCTAGGAGGTCAAGAATCAACTCTGCATGTGTTATTGGTTTACCCGAAGTCGTAACCATTCCTCTATTCTTCCACTGGGCAGCAAAGACGTGTACGGTATTAAAGGCATATGCACTCTCGGTATAGATAGTTATAACCTTCCCTTTACCCAGTTGGCATGCTTTTGTTAATGCCACTATCTCTGCCTGTTGGGCAGAGTAGTTTCTTGGTAAGGGTTCAGCAGCTAGAACCTCGTTCTCTGTCACGACAGCATAACCAGTTGCATTCGTGCCATCAGGATTCTTCCTAGAAGATCCATCAACAAACATTGTTATTTCACAACATGGTATAGCTAAGTCTGTTAAGTCAGGCCTGGGTAGTACTATTTTTTCAGTTTCTTCAATACAGTTATGGGGACTACCATCATTCACAACTGGAACCAATGTTGCAGGATTCAGCGTTGTACATCGTTCAATAGTTAGATTTGGCATGTTCAGCAATCTTATCATACAATATAGGTGTCGTGCTGGTGACATGTACGCCATCTTGTGTTCCAATAGCAGAATTGACACTGCATGTGGAACTTTTAAGGTTAGATCATGGTATAGTACTATTGAAGCTGAGTCCTGCACTGCATTAGCAGCTGCCACAACTGATTGCAAACAGACAGGCATTGCCTGAGCCACCTCATCAAGTCTTGAAGAAAAATATGCTACCGGTTTATTTTTGTCCCCATGTTTTTGTGTCAGTACTGATGTCATATATCCCTCTCTACAATCCACAGTTTGAGTGAATGGTCTGTCATATCTAGGGAACGCCAGCACCGTTGAAGAGGTCAATAATTGCTTAATTTCCTCAAATTGCAAATCAGTCTCGTTATTCCAGATTATTTTATCATGTGCTGCCATAGCTTTTCCATAGATAAGATCACTCCATTTTCCAGTGTGTAATGCATAATGGGGAATCCATGCTCGACAGTAATTTATCATTCCCAAAAAGCTCATCATTTGTTTCTTATTCAGAGGTTTAGGAGCTTCTAATATTGCTGTTTTTCTTGAGGAGTTTAGGGTTCTCCCATCCTGCGTTATCGTGTGACCTAGATATATTACCTCTTTCTGCCAGAGTTGTAGTTTCTTTTTACTGACCTTGTGCCCTTGTCCTGCCATAAAAGTTAGCAACTGGAGAGTATCCTTTTTACACCCCTCCTTCGAGGGGTTTGCTACCAGTATATCATCGACATATATCAAAATTTGGCTCCCCTCTTGGGGTTCAAACATTCCCAGGTTACGTGTGATAGCCTGGGAAAAAATTGTAGGACTTTCCGAATAACCTTGTGGAAGTCTCGAGTATGTGTATTTCTGACCTTTGAAGGTAAAGCCAAACCATCCTTGACTATCAGGATGTACAGGTATACTAAAGAAAGCATTAGCTATGTCTATCACAGTAAAGTAAGAATGTTCTGGTTTCAATTGGTTCAATAGAGTGTGTGGGTCTGGAACACAGGGTGCTCTTGGAATGATGATCTTATTTACCCCCTGTAGGTCCATTACCATTCGCAAATCATTGCTTGGAGCTGCCTTCTTTACTGGAAATATAGGTGAATTACACTGTGCCTCATCCCCCGGGATTATCACTCCACCTTTGAGTAAGTGGTCAAATGTGGGAGTAATCCCTATAATGGCTTCTGGTTTCATTGGATATTGTTTTTGGTATGGCCTATGGTTTGACTGCGGAACCACCTGGACTGGAGTTACTCCCTTAATTAACCCCACATCGGCTGGTCCCTTAGACCACAACTCTAGAGGTACAATCTCAAGGTCTCTTTCTTGTTCCTTTGTGAGGAAAATATCTGGTCATCAATTATCACATCCGATGTCTAGGTGCACAGCGGGTGTGCAACCTGCTCTCCAATTCAACTTCCTACGATATCGGCCGGTTGATTGGCTATGTTGGTCCCCGTTAGGAGCAGTCTGCCAGTCTTTAACATACTTTGCCTGTGTCACCCATTTCCCCAGATCTAACCACTCCTCTTGAGCTTCCTTTGCCAAGGAGACATGTGGGCTCCATCTCTCTCTATAGAATTGCTGACTCTGTGGCCCCAATTCGACTTCTGCTGCTGCATGGGTGTCATCATAATGAAACCATTTCAAGCCTATTGTCCTTTCTGTGGTTTTAAACAGAGCTTCCTCATATTCTTTACTAGGGACAGAGTGTGTATTATACCACAGAGTACAATGTAAGTCATCCTCAGTCATTTTAGGTGAGTCAGGTACTAGGGTTTTAGTCAAGTCTACTAAGGTCTTTGGTATGTCTGAGTTACCTCCCCTCAACAGGTCCTGGCTATACCAATAACATGGTTCCCCTTCACCACTTACAATCATATTATCCTTTACCACATGAGCCTGCATTCCCCTCACTGTCGGTCTTACTTCTATGTTTAACTGCGTCATCGCATCTCTTCCCAATAGATTAACAGGACACTGTACTGAAATCAGTACAGGCAGAGTAGCTTCACTCCCTGTCTTTACATGTTTCAGTGTTACTGGTGCAGACAGCTGTTCAATACCTTTATGACCAGAGGCTGATCGCACTATAATTTTTTCTCCATTAATGTCAATTCCCTCTGGTGCATTATCTTTACAAATACAGGTTCGGTCTGCCCCAGTATCACAGAGAAATGTTATCTTTTTACCCATTACTGTCAATGTTAGGTATGGTTTCTGTTCCTGCTGTAATGCCAAATCTACAAGAGACAGATCAAACACCTCCAGTTCTCTCTCCTGCTTCTCCTGATTTCTCTCTTCCTCCCACTCTAGTCATGCCTCCTCTTCTTCCTCTGATTCTGGCTTTCTCCCCCTGTCTCTTCCTCCTCTGCCTGGATTATACTTTCCTCCTTTTCCTCTCTTCCCCTTCTTCTTACAGTCTCTTGACAGGTGCCCTTTCCTTCCACAGTGATAACACGGTTCCTCACATTCTCTAGCAAAATGTCCCGTTTTGTCACAATTGAAACACTTCCATTCACTCCTGTCTCCACTATTACCATTGCCTCTCTTCTCTCCTAGGTTCTTCCAGTCTCTCATACCTCCCATCTCCCCTAGGACTGCCACTAGGTACTCAGCTCCCTTCGCTTCCTTTCTCTTGTTTCGTTCCTTTACATTCTGTTCATGATGGATTGCATAACGTTTAACCTCAGCTAAGGTAGCCGTCCCCCAGCCAATTAGGGTATTTTTTATTGTTTGAGAGATTTCTGGCCTCATTCCACTTAGGAAGGCAATCTTTAACTGTTGGTGATACGGACCCTCTGGTGCCCCTGGTCCTGGATCTATTAGCCCACTGTTTGCATTGAACACATCTCTCAGTCTCTCTAGGTATTGACTAATAGTCTCACTGTCTCCCTGTTTACACTCATGGACCTTGGAGAAGTCGGCATGTCTGTGATAATATTCTCTCAGATTATCACAGAGTTGTGCCAATTTATCTCCATAAGCCCCTCCTTCTGCCCACTCTAGGACCTGCGCATTCCCGTCTCCGGGAACCCAGTTCCCTCTCACTGCCGCCCAGTCTTTTAACACTATCTGTCTGACTGCCCTCTCTAGTTCCCCTGTATTCAGCTTAAAGCTGGCGGTCAGCCCTTCCATATATCTTCTGAACTGGTGTATCCCCGTCTTGGGGTGGGGTATCCCTTCCACTGCTCTCACTACATCTCTCTGGGTCCATGCTCTGTATACTTGTAATGTATCAGGCTGGTTGTCTTCTCCTGCTCTGGGGTTTGGCAGGGCTATTAAGGGATAGGATTGCTCCATTTTACCCTTACCACTGCCAGCCCCATCTGATTCTTCCCCTTCTGACTCATCATTCCCCTTTCTCTTGGCCTCAGCCCTGTGCCTCTCTAGCTTTTTCCTTTTCTCTTTCTCCCTTTTAGCCTCCTGTCTGACTTTCTCTGCCCTTGTCCTGTACTCCTCTACCTCTGGCTCTTCCTCACCTTCATCTTCCCTTCCTCCTCCAGCCCCTTCTTCCTCATAGGGAGGTGGGGCCGGTGGGGGGGCGACATTATTCCCCTGCACTCTCCTTCTCCTCCCTACGTATTCATCATCTGGATTTTCTCTCCATGCCTGGTCTGCCAAGTTTGGATATAACCTTTCTGCCCTCTGCTCTGGGGGAGGCACGGAGACCTCAACCTTCACTTTTCTTTCCCTCTCGCTCACTTCTCTTTTCTTGCTGCCTTCTTCCCGCTTTCTAGCTTCTACTAGCCACACCCTGGCTGTTTCTAAGCCCTCTCTTTTCTGTTTCTTTAGATCAGTACCACAATTTACATGCATTTGTTTAATCATGGATTCCAGTTTAATAACATCAAGTCGCCCATTAAAGCCATATTTCTTTCTCCAAATATGCCCATAATACACATTTCGTTTGTCTCGCATTTCCATGAATTTCTCGTCCCCAGTAAATTCTGGGACCTCTTGTGAGGATTTGCCCCCCATGGTTGGTACTGTTAAAAATCCCTTAGCCACCTCTTCTATATAACAAGTCAATTTAACAAGTAATTCAAAATAGCTTCACACAACAACACCTTGAATCACCCCTTCCAGTATATGTAATCTTGACTAGTCCCCCAGAATTATCTCAAACTTTTACAGAGGGATTGATCCCCACAATGTAATCTTGATAATTCCTGACAGTCTCATACAACAGGAATGGGTTCTCCCTCCTCTATACAACCACCTGGAACCACCCCTCCCTGTATATGTAGTCTTGACTAGTCCCCCAGAATTATCTCATACTTTTACAGAGGGATTGATCCCCACAATGTAATCTTGATAATTCCTGACAGTCTCATACAACAGGAATGGGTTCTCCCTCCTCTATACAACCACCTGGAATTATTCATGTGACTTTTGAGCAAACATTAGGTCTCACACGTATACAACCTTACATGATTATTGGTGTTATATCGGTAACCTGGAGTTTATAAGGCTCCAGAACGGATAGAGTTACAGCAAAATCTACAGTTGTTTGTGACTTTTGACTTTACTAATATTCTATTTCTCACACATGCTATTTTAATTTCTTCTGGTGTACTTTTTGTATTTGTTTAACCCGGATTATTTGTTGACTGTTCAATAATCTCTTACAGGTTACATCCCATAGGTGTACTTTTAATAGTTCCTTCTATTTCAACACCGGGTAGTTTCTTTTGGTAATGGCCTATTAACGTGAATCATTACGGACCCACCACCAGGTTGACTAGTCCCCCAGAATTATCTCCTACTCTACGGAGGAGTCTATCCTCACAATGTAATCTTGATAATTCCTGACAGTCAACCCCACATTTCACTTAAAATGGCTACGCATTGATCAATTTGCTACTTTTCAATATTTTAGCAAGTCCTCAAATCAATTTCACCAAGTTAATGAATAAAGACTACTGACCTTATCCTTGCAGCCGAGATTCAATGTAGGTTTGGATTCCGTCATCGTCTCTGTCATTAATCAGGTGTCCTCTGGCCTGTTTTAACCCTTAATGTCAAAGGGCAGGACTTTCTATTTACGAATGTATCATTCGCCCGTCGACGGTTTTCAGAGTTACCTGGAATGACAGAAACAGGGTATTGGAGTCCGGCTCAGAAGGACCAAGCTGTTATGTGAATTACTTAACAAACTATTTTAGTGTCTCTGTGCGTCTCCCAAAAGGTTGTAAGTCTTTTGGGATTTAAGTAACGGCCAGAGTCCCGGTCTGCATAGTCAGAGATATTTATTCATTGAGAATTCTGAAACAAAATGGGGGTACGATCCTTTTATACACATAAGTCATACTAAAAATCCTGCCCCCCCCCCCCCTCCCCCCCTTAGGCGGCCTGTATTTTTCCACTATACACATCTTGTAAACACACACACACCTCGGCTCAGCTCATGTTTTCCTCTGCTCTCCTGACCATCACTGTTCTTATCTTTTCCCACTCCTTGCTCGGCCAGGTGCAGATATCGCATCCTCCCTAAATTGGGAGGCCCCTTTATCTTGGTTTAGACAGTTCTCCATTGTTGTCTGGTCTAACTCTTACTCACATTGCTAAATAGTAGCTCAATGGTAGCTTACTGGTCCTACACTCACACATTTCTAACACATTATACACAGTTTCAGGGTGTAATAATTAGTCATTGATAATTAATCTATCAAATTTTTTCTAAATTACTATTAATTTCCACGAGTGCAGAACCCCACAATCAACCGGATACCTGAAATAAACAATTTTGGGCAACTCTAAATCAATTACGGGCACGGTTGACCACCCCCCTCCCTCCCGGTCTCATTCTTCTGGCGTCTCTTTTCTACTTCTGATAGCTTTACAGTTCATCCTCCAATTGGAACACATGAAACTCATGCCTGTCAAAGTGGACGGCCCTTGATAATGTCCCAATTACAAAATCTGGGTAATAATCAATTTTTCCCAAGCAGATGAATGTCTCACCATCCTTTACGGTCCATTCTGTTTTGTCCATTTTCCCGACCAGTGCACCAGCAGCATGAGAGAAGTTTGGACGTGATCTCTCTCCATGCTCACTCCACGTGGATGGTCTCAGGACTCTTGTCGCAGTCTTACCCTCTGTACACAGGTTGCTGGCTCAGACTCAGGTCTCAGTTAGAAGTGGTGTAGTGAACACCATTGTCGCCATTACTTCATTTCGGTAGGGCAAATCTCAAAAGTCTGAAACCTCAAAGTGGAAATTACAAACTTTAGAAGCATTTTCTAAACTGAAATAAACTCTAAGTTTGCATTTCCTGCTTTGCAGGAACATTCTCGAAAAATATAGAGTGATCAAATTAAGGTCCTACATCTGTAGATCAGTATTTGTATTATTTATTTTATACAGTCTTTTTGCTCATCTTTATCAAGGGATCCAATGATGTTTGGGGCACTGCTGGTTTAGAACTGGTAAAAGGGAACTGTGAAGATGTAACTGTCTTTGTGCTCAACATGAGCCGCTCTTATCTGTGTGACTTTCACACCCCATACTTCACACCTTCTGTAACACCTTCTCCTCTCTTCCTCTCTCCAGTCCTCAGCCTCATAGTCCCTCCTGGTTTAAGGAGGGAGAATTCACTAACTCCCTGTATTTGTATAAGAGCAGAATGGGGGAAGAGGGGAAGGGCTTTAAGGGCAGAGTGAGTGTGTTCACCCAGGAGCTGGAGATGAGGAACATATCACTGCTGTCAGATAGGGTACGCTACAAATGTCAGGCCAACCAATTGGATTGGATCTAGGAACCAGCCATTGTGCTACAAGTAACAGAAGCTCATCAAGAACCTAACAATTGTCCAATAGACAATTGTTGGTGTCATAATACCCATAGAACCTAGCGGTCAAACAGGGAAATGTTTCCAATCGTTAAAATACAGGCTGTGTTTTGTGTAGGCCTGGCAGCAGGATTAACCTCGGCAAGGGGACAACAGAAATGATTAAAGGGGCACAACTATTTACGCTTGCTGATAACACAGGATGGATAATAATTGATAGTACAATTACACACAATGTATTTGCAGCCACGCACGGCTGTCTTGCCGCAAGAATACAGGCTACTGCACCGCTTTACAAACATGGACAATTCATAACCGGCTCGAGAAATTACAAGTTATGACAACGCTACACAGCTACATGCACAATACCCATCAATCCAATGCAAAACAGTTGCTAATTACCGTAATAACACTTCCCCATGCCAATACAATGCATTTCCAATCGCGGAAAGCAAACAATAATGTACAATGCACAACCACGACTTATCGTACAATGCAGCTTGGACGCAGCTACCAAACTGTCATTCCACAAGAGTGCCGTACTACGCTGTGTATGATAACAGAGAAATTAGTATTTATTCCATAGCAACAAGTTGTTTATGGCAACACTATAGCTACATCATTACTCAACCATTGGTCAAGGTCTGCCCACCCTCATCAATGTAATGCAAAGCTCCTCTTCTACCATATAAAATAACATTAAAAACAATCCGATTATAAACCAAACATTTCCAATCCAATAACATCACAGAAATCAAGCAGTAGCAAAGATTTCTGACATTTGCCACACATTTCCAAAAGCAAATAACAACATTATAAAAGCCCACAAGGTGGACGGAGAAGAAATCTCCCTTCTCAGACAATCACTGGAACAGCTAAGTAGCTGTTCTGAAGAAACACTCCACTACAGACCAGACAATTAAGAAGAAGGACATTGTGACCTCTGGTGGACAATCAGATCCTTACACCCACAGGAGACCCAACCAAACCCTTCTCAGGAATGCTTGTTAAGACAGAGATAAACGCAGAAGGAAAACATTCACACGTAAAAACATTCATGATATCTTACTCCAAACGGGCGGTGTTTCGTGTGCAAAGTATTATGATTATTTTGAGAGTAGTTTCCAAATGTATCCAAGTGGTGTCTCTCTTTGTCTCTCTCTCTCTTCTCTCTCTCTCTCTCTCTCTCTCTCTCTCTCTCTCTCTCTCTCTCTCTCTCTCTCTCTCTCTCTCTCTCTCTCTCTCTCTCTCTCTCTCTCTCTACCCCTCCCTCTTTTGGTAAACAAGCAGTCATGTTGTTGTTAGTCAGCTAGGGACTTTTTCTCATGTACTGTATTAAGTGTGTATGTTAATTCTGTGTTAATATGTAGTTAACTTGTAAATAAATAATTAAACCAATTTGTGTAGTACTGAATCATAAGTGAAGCTGGGGTTTTTGCATATCCAATAAGGTTACGACTGTTCAGCATGATGATATAAGAGGTTATGATTTAATATGTTGACTCTTTTATACATATTGACCTTTAGAGTTTAATTCTGGATATGGTAACTCTTTAAACAACTTCTTCCGTGTTGCCCCAAATCCTAATGAGTTAATTGTTACATGATTAATTTAATCGGGTAACAATTAATCATAGTTAGTTGATTCAATAAATAACAGTCATCAGATTAATGAAAGTCACGTCACGACAATGTCTGAATTTAGGCAGTTCAGAATAATCAGAAGCTATGCAGGAACCTTCTTGTTTTGTCTGTTGAAAACTTTTTGATCTAGACTAACCTTGGCAGAGCCACATAAAATCAGTTTCGGAATATCTTCCTGATGTATATGGAGTACTTCCATCCTTCATGAGCAGAGCAAGGGCAGTGTCTCCAGGATCTGCATAAGGAAGAACCAACGAGTGTTCATGCATATCAACTGCAGCTCTGAGAACTGGTACCCAGAGCCTCACATGCTGTGGACGGACCGCAGTGGGAAGGAGATCACCTCAGCAGAGACAGAGAGACCCAAACAGAAGGAGGGGGGCGTCCTGTACTCCATCACCAGTCACTTGAGAATAGGGATGGACCAACTGGAGGGGGTCACGTGTGGTGATGTCACAGGACCAGCGAACTAAGATGGAGTCTGCACTGCAGATGACTGGTGAGTTTAGGCACTGCAATATATGGCCAAGTAGCCAGAAACAAGTTTAGAAAATGGAAATTATAGATATGACAGATGACAGACCTTGACTTTGGTTCCATTCTTTATGATCTAGACGCACTGCTGTGTACAGGTTTTCTCTGTATTTTTTTAGAGCCATTGCCAAGTAGCATTCGAGCCATACCCATGGGAACAACTGGGTCTAGGGAGAACAGAGCCTCAGTCAGATGTTAAAGTGTTATATCACTCATACAATTGCAGACCTCAAAATTGGTCTAATATCAAAATGAGTCAATCATTCCAGGCCATCTGTTATGTTGATTTAGGTATATGCCACAATCCCAAATGAATGAGAAAAATATGCATCGCCTAATTCCATTATTGCAGACTGTTGGTCAAGCAGCGTCGTAGACCGAGGTGTCCTAGGACGTGGAGTTACCACAGCATTAGACCACTTTTGAATTCTGAAAACATCTGACAAACTTTTATTTTAGAGTGAAGTACCTACAATAATTAACGTCTGTAGAAACCCGGCAAGTATAAACCAGAACATGAAGCATGATTCCTTAACTAGGGAAAATAACAAGCGTGACACAAATGTTTCTAAAAACCCAGTCATCAATCATGATCCAGTATATACACTAAACAGAAATTTAAACACAACATGTAAAGTGTTGGTCCCATGTTTCATGAGCTGAAATAAAAGATCCCAGAAATGTTCAATATGCACAAAGAGCTTATTTTTCTCAAATTCTGTGCACAAATCTGTTTACAACCCTGCTCGTGAACATTATTTCAATTGACTGATTTCCTCATATGAACTGTAACTCAGTGAAACCTTTGAAATTATGTTTCTATTTTTGTTCAATATAGCTGGGTAATGTTACACAAGAGTATGTTTGTGTACCTTACAGATTTAGGAAATTGTACCCAAAGCTGACCTCTGACCCTGCTTCTATCTTGTTACAGAGGAGTTCTACCGCAGCAGTCTCCCTGACCGCGTCTACATCTCTGCATTCGTGATTCCTGTGTTTCTGGCACTGGTGTGTATCACTGCATCTGTGCTCTTTGTCATGCATCAGAAAAGAGGTTGCTCTCTCGTTCTATGTTAATAAGAACACATTTTGTTTTTTACTTCCATATATTCAGGAGAAACTGAGGCATATTAGTAATATCAAATATGTATTCTTTCGTTAACTGACTTCTGTACCGCATCAATAATTAATTTAATGAAATAACAGATTTGTAGTATTCAAAATCCTAAAGTTTTACAGAATGTTTTTTCTTCTTTATTGTTCATCATTAGAGAGGAAGTCAAAGCAGAACTAGAAGAGAAGAAGAAAGGTATCTGAAATCCTCAATATGAATATATGAAGTATTACGTTCGGTTTCCCTTAATCTTTGTATGTTTTAGTGTGTATTTTCTCAGAAAGATTAACGATGTTCCACTTACAGAAATAACCAAAAAGGATGAGTTATTGGGTATGTATAACATGCTATACAGTCGATTGAACATTATTTAGTTCATTGATGTCAAATGCAGAATGATGCACAGTAACAAAGTCATTTTGTATCCACACAGGAATAACTGGGAAAATTCCGTACACTGGTAAGTATATGCTCCTTTCCTAAGTCAATGTGAAATCATTTGATTACATCCCATTATATCTCATATAGTTTTGTTAATGAGAGGAGACCCATTATGTAAATCATGAATTACCTCTTTCTATACAGTTTGGACCTTGGTGTACCATCATGCAGGTAACACACGCATGCACGCACGCACACACACACACACACACACACACACACACACACACACACACACACACACACACACACACACACACACACACACACACACACACACACACACACACACACACACACACACACACACACACACAATGTATTTGAAGGGACAACTTATATATTTACTACATGTATTACTTTTGGATATAGTTTCATTTCAACAGTCAAGTGTTATAGCTTTCTTCAACAGTTAAGTGATAAAGCTTTCTTCAACAGTCAAACATTTATTTCTTTCAGTGGATGTGACTCTGGACCGTGACACTGCACACCCCAGACTAACTGTATCTGACAATAATACATCTTTCAAGTTTGGAGACCTACAGAGAAAAAGTGGCACTGAGAAGAGGTTTGAGGAAAAGCAGTGTGTCTAGGGAAAGGAGGGATATGATACAGGTACACATTACTGGGAGGTTGACCTGGGGAAGAAGACTCAGTGGAGTGTTGGAGTCACACAGGACACAGAGAACAGAAACACCATCCCAATGATTCCAGAGAATGGCTACTGGAGCATACGTTTGGAAAATGGAGTATTGAAAACAGTTGAAAAGTCTTCTAATGTCCTTCCCATTGAACTGAAACCTGTGAAGCTGGGGGTGTTAGTGGACTATGAGGGGGGAAACACAGTGTTTTTCAACATTGAGAAGAAATGCCACATTCACTCCTTCCTTGGAACATTTACTATGAAACTCTGTCCGTTCTTTGGTCCTTGGTTTGATTGTAAAGAGGAACTCAAAATCTCACCTGTCTGACAAGAGATAACCCCCTCAAGCTGAGAAGTGAACCTGTAAAAGATAGCAGTTGTCAGGCAAGGCCATAGCATTGTTTGTTCAGTCTTTGGAAAATACTGCCTGTGGTATTATTAGTACTCTAATACCCCACAACTCTCTGTGGTTTTACTAGAACTCTAAAACCCCACAACTCTCTGTGGTTTTACTAGAACTCTAAAACCCCACAACTCTCTGTGGTTTTACTAGAACTCTAATACCCCCCACAACTCTCTGTGGTTTTACTAGAACTCTAAAACCCCACAACTCTCTGTGGTTTTACTAGAACTCTAATACCCCACAACTCTCTGTGGTTTTACTAGAACTCTAATACCCCACAACACTCTGTGGTTTTACTAGGACTCTAAAACCCCACAACACTCTGTGGTTTTATTAGTACTCTAATACCCCACAACTCTCTGTGGTTTTATTAGAACTCTAATACCCCACAACTCTCTGTGGTTTTACTAGAACTCTAATACCCCACAACTCTCTGTGGTTTTACTAGGACTCTAAAACCCCACAACACTCTGTGGTTTTACTAGGACTCTAAACCCCCACAACACTCTGTGGTTTTACTAGGACTCTAAACCCCCACAACACTCTGTGGTTTTATTTGACCATGGGGAAAAGAACTGATACGTAGAGTGCAATGCAGATTATTTTCCATTGTTTGAGCAATTATTTAGCTTTAGCAATTATTAACTTTGTGAAGATTGAGTTTCTTCAATCTTTTACTTATTTTGTCCCACACAAATTGATCTGAGCGATGTGAGATGGAATGTTTTGCCCTTTTTTTAATAGCTTCAAGCCTACTATTTTCTAATGTTTTAAATGTAACTGTAAAAATCTACTAAAATCTCTGTTTTGATTCTGTATATTCTCATTACTGTAAAGTGTGACAATATCATTTGCTGTAATGATGTATAGACTAATGTCTTCCGCTTTGTCATATTAATTTGTCATATTAATGTTTTGTTATGTTCATATTGTATAGCCATAGTAAAAAAATAAAAAATAAAAAATAGAATCACTTTATATCCCAGACTGATTGAACTAGCATGTTGGTAGAAATATCTGTAAATAAAATATGGCTTGGCTGTAATAAGAACACTTGAAGCTAAATACATGGTTTTGTTCTCCTGTTTCAGTGGATGTGACCTTGAATCCCAGAACTGCAGGTATGGAATTGAATATTAAATGCAAACTCAATATATGCATTCAGTAATTCAATTTGCGCAATACAAATGTAAAACCTAGAGAATTGCAATTCAATTTCTGAATACAAATTCAGTTTCTGTTAGCGCTAATATCACTCCATCTGCAGGTCCTTGGCTCATCATCTCTCCAGATAGGAAAGAAGTCCAGTAATCATCAAAGAAACAGAAGGTTGAGAAAAACCCAGAAAGATTCACTCCAGATGTCTGTGTCCTGACTGCTTCAGCTCTGGAAGACACTACTGGGAGGTGAGATCAGAAGACATGACATTTTACTGAATTGTTGTGGTTTTGCATCACAAGCTCCATGTCACACAATATAGAGTAAGAAAGGCAAGCAGTATAACATCACATAACATACAACACATCATCATAGAATACATACTTGTAACATATCATCAGTAACTAGGGCAGCTACGTTAATAATGTTAACATTCCCAAAATTCCAAGGTTTTCCAGAAATCCCAATTGGAAGATTCCTGGAATCATGGAATCCTCCAACCTGGGATTTCTGGAAAACTGGATGATTTTGGAGTTACCGGAATTTGGCAACCATTTTATTAACAGGTAGGTGTGCAGGGCAAATCTAACTGGTTCTTAGGAGTCGCACAGCATTCTGTGAACAGGAAGGAGTTCATCGCAGCGAACACCACCCAATGTCTGTGGTCTCTGTGTCTCATCGAAGGCAAAGAGATTCAGGCCTGCACCGACACAGCCTTTTCTCTCACTCTTATTGACGGCTTGCCCTCGAAAGTTGGGGTGTTTGTGAATTACGAATGCGGGCAGGTCTAGTTTTACAACGTCGAGGCCAAGTTGCATATGTACTCGTTCATCGGTTGTACCTTCAGAGGGAATGTTTTTCCTTTCTTTGCCCCTTGTCGAAGTGATGCTGATAAGAAAGAGATCCTACCTATGGTTATATCTCCAGTTCAGCTCACAGAATGATTAACATTCTTTTTAGGGAGTTCAAAGACTTCTTGAAAACCTTTTGTCAGGTGACGTGTATGCGGTAGAGAAGTCAAATGCAGGACACTGAGCGGCGGACAACGGTCTTTACTGAATACAGTAAGAATAACGTACAAAACAACAAACCTCCAAAACAGAGAGGAAAAAACACAACGACCCGTACATACAAGGAACTGCCGGAATGACAAACGAACAATCACACACAAAATAACCAAATGAGAGATATGGGTAAATATAGGGAGTACAATCCAACATAATGGGAAACAGGTGTACACAATAAAGACCACACAAGACAAACACCGAAACATCGATCGGCAGCAGCAAGTACTCCGGGGACGACGAACGCCGAAGCCTGCCCGAGCAAGGAGGAGGAGCAGCCTCGGCTGAATCCGTGACACCTTTTGACTTTGACATTATGTTAATTCTTGTTCACAGAAAAACTGAAGAAAAATCAGAATATACGTCATTAAACAACTGCATAGAAAATAGCATAAGAAAACACTCACTTAAAGACATAATGGATGACATATAGAATACAGGACACTTACAACATTTGACAGGATATTTATTTTGATAAAGATACCGCCATTTTGCAACCCTAATCCAGAGTTAAGTAATACAATTGCATAATGTTACTACTGTGTATGAAACCCATGTAAAGTGATGAACTAAATATATCTGTGTTTCTCAACATTTACTTAATTTATTATCAATGTGGACCAGTGTTACTTGTCCAAGGTTAAATTAATAATTCACCCGAATTCCAAAATAAAAATATTTGTATCATTATTCTGTAAGTAGTCTATGGACAGGTATGACAGCAATCCATGATTTGTTTTAGTTTCCCTGGCACGGTTTTCAAATGCTAACGTTTTAGCATTTGTGGCGCAAATCCCATGCAAGTTAGGATTTATTTTCATATTAGCATTTTTCACACATCATATCCAAGTCATTACAAAGTATCTCAAATTGATTGTGTAGCTCAACAAAGTCAATATAGATGATTTGGACATAATGAGTGAAACAAGCTAATATAGGTACCATGATTTGGGATTTGGGATTTGTGCCTTGCACGTTGTCCATAGACTGCTTACAGGGTAATGAAACCAATATGTAATTTTGTAATTTGAGTGAACTATCCTTTTATGTTCAGATGATTTACATCTTTGCTAGAGCATTTTAGTTTCTATGAATTCATATAATGACATGTATACCTGTACCTCACAAATGTTTAGACACAAATTGAGAATATCTTAAACTGTCTCTTCTATTTCTCTCAGTACTCTACTACTAAATCCACAACTACTATGCAATCTGTTCAAAGGGAAAGGTAGCATGTATTTATCTGTGTATAGCACAGATAAATGGCCAGTGGCAATTATGGATTCCACCGTTTCAAAATAGTCAACTGGGTTGGAATTCATTTAATTTGGGAGGAAATGCTCATAGAAATGCCTGAAACAAAATGATATCAAACACATGATTTCCATGTGACAATTCACTCCATAATAGCCATCCTCCTATTGGGGTAACATTTGCACAGTTTAGCAGACCCTCTTATTCAGAGCAAATAGGGTTAAGTGCCTTTCTCAAGGGCACATTGACAGGTTTTTCACCCAGTCATATTGGGGATTTGAACCAACAACCTTTTGGTTACTAGTCCAACACTCTTAACCACTAGGCTACCTGCCACCCCCTAAAATTCCATGTATTTATATCTAGAATGCTTGTGCAAGCACAAAGCCTGTTTTAACATGGCCAGTGGCAATTATGGCTTCCACTGTTTCAAGGTAGTCAACTGGGTTGGACATCGGACACAGGCGGCTGTCTTAATTGGGGAGGAAGTGCTCATAGTAATGCCTGAAACAGAATGGTTTTGAACGCATAATTTCCATTTGTTCATTCACTCCATTCTAGCCATTATTATGAGCCATCCTCCTGTTGGGTTAACATTTTTACATTTTAGTCATTTAGCAGACTCACTTATCCAGAGCAACTTACAGGAGCAATTAGGGT
Source organism: Coregonus lavaretus (assembly GCF_964263955.1). Lineage (NCBI taxonomy): Eukaryota > Metazoa > Chordata > Actinopteri > Salmoniformes > Salmonidae > Coregonus > Coregonus lavaretus. Next base: position 5,277,308 of record NC_140026.1, read on the forward strand.
TAAGTGCCTTGCTCAAAGGCATATTGACAGATTTTTCACCCTGATAGTTTTGGGATTCAAACCAACAACCTTTTGGTTACTAGTCCAACGCTCTTAAACGCTAGGCTACCCCAGGAGGAATCATAGAATTCCATCCAGGTCAGCAGCAGGGATCAGCCAACGCAATTTACCAGAAGAGAAAGCAAAACACTCTGCTCCCTAATTTGTTCTGATTGGGCGGGGCAACTCTCGTCTACTTATTGCCCCTGGTGGGGCGAGCGGGGAGGGGACACTAAGTAGACAGAGTTAACTGTTCCCTCTCTCTCGTGAGCATGCCAGAGAATATGGAGGAACTGTGAGCTTGCGTGGGAAAAGCATGCTCACTCGAGATAGGGAACGCCCAATTACACAGACAGGACAATTTCTTTCAATGGTAAACGGCTTGAGTTTCGTATTTATCCTCCATCTTTGATTATATTTCTGAGTTAATATTCCAGCACTGTGCAAGTGCTTGGCTTTATGCCTGTTTAAACTATACACAATCCAGTACAGTAGGTGGCGGGATGCACCAATAAGTTAATAGAAGTAGAAATTGACTACTTTAAAATGGAGATAGCCCTCAATGGCACTGCCCATCCTGTCACAGAAACGATCATGGAAAATAAAATATAGGGGGTGTGTCCTCTTGTCCAACTCTAGGATGACAGAGAACTTTTGAAAGAGGAGTATTTAATGCTTTTTTTCCAGATGTAAAGTGAAAGCAAATAGGAGAGACAACACATTCAAAGGTAAGAACGTTACATGTAATATAATTTTGTACTATCAACAGGTAACTTAATACTGAAACAACAAACCCTTTTAGAAGTCTATCATGGTATTTTAATACTCATGCACAATTTGTGCACATTTCCATATATATATTTTATATTATACATTTTTTGAAGTAGCCTAAATCCCAGCTATTATAAGAAATGTTAGATGTTTGTGTTCTGTGTTATATCTTCCTCTCATGGAATATGCAGTTGTTGTTTTTTTTACAATGCCTGAAAGTGCAAAGTTTATTGGAATAGTGCACCTCTTATTGTTTTGTGTCGATGGGTATAATTGGAGATAATCGCTTTTAAGCTAATTTGTTTGGAGCTGAGCAGTTCTAAACAGCACATTTATAGATTTGCATGGCAATTACATTCAAAATGTTTACAGGCATTTACCAGGAGTGATATTTCCTCATATTTACCAAAGATGGTGTAATTTCTGAGAAACAGTATGTTGCTTAACCTAATCTAGAGATAATCTGATATGGTCTTTGAAACCAAGGGCATTAAAGGGACATTTCACCTTAGCTCTGCCACTGTACATAGTCATTACTACATTGACAACATGTTTTGTCATAGACTACAAGTCCTCACAACAAGCTAGAACAAGCTCATTTTAACTTGACAGGAAGTTTTGACTTCCTGTGCAATCGTCTGCTCATAGTACACCAGAAGGTTCAGAACTTTTAGAGGAGGAGTATTTATTGCTTTGTCCCTGATGTAAATTGAAAGTAAATAGGAAGACAACACATTCACAGGTAGGAATGTTTCTTGTACTGGAATTTCATATTATCAACATGTAACTGAATACTAAAACAACATACCTTTTTAGAAGTGTATCATGGTATTCTAATACTCATGCAATATATCAGTACATTTCCTAAAAAAAATACCTTCCTCTGTAGCCTTAATCTCAGCCATTATAAGAAATGTCAGATGTTTTTTTTGTTCTGTGTTATATCTTGTAGTAGTTTTCCTGTCATGGAATATGCAGTTGTTGGTTTTCTACAATGTATTATCGCAATGAACCTGTTATTGGTGTATGTGGATGAATATAATTGCTTTCAAGTGAATTGGTTTGGGGCTGAGCAGTTTTTAACAGTGTACAGATTTTTATGCCAGTTATATTCAAAATGTTTACAGGCATTTACCAAGAGTTATATTTCCTCATGTTTATACCAAGAGTTATATTTCCTCATGTTTATAAAAGATGGTGTAATTTCTCAGAAACCTCATTGCTTAATGTCCGTTTGTTCACATTCTTGATTTGTCACCCTGTACTTTTACAGTATGTTGTTAAACCTGTTCTAGAGATAATCTCAAATGATCTTAGAAACCAAGGGCATTAAAGGGATATTTCACCTTAGCTCTTCCAATGTACAGTATATAGTCATTACAATAATAACAGTTTGTATTGTCATAAACCACAAGTCCTCACCACAAGCTAGAACAAGCGCATTTTAACTTCACTGCTAGAATCAGGAAGTTTTGACTTCCTTCGTCTGCTCATAGTACACCACAAGGTTAGACATTCATAGCAAATGCATGATGCACGATGGGGCCAGAGCAGGAATAATTTTTTTATCAAACTCATTGACAAACTGATAAAACATTTTGTGAACACAAGCACAAGCTCTTTGATTATTTTTCAAAATACGGGATATATGGGGATTGGGTCAAGATTCACATGGCCTGACAAACAAACTTATCTATTTTCAGATATGGCTTCCTCCCTGAATGAAAGCCAGTTCCAGTGCTCTATCTGTCTAGAGTTGTTCACTGACCCAGTATCCACTCCATGTGGCCACAACTTCTGTAAGAATTGTATCGGGGAGTATTGGGATATCAGTGACCAGTGCCAGTGTCCTTTGTGTAAGGAGACATTTGGCAGAAGGCCTGAGCTTCGAATCAACACGTCGTTCAGAGAAGTTGTTGATCATTTTAAGAAAATGACAGTTAATGAAGGGTGCATTGCTGCTACTGGAGAAGTGGCCTGTGACGTCTGCTCTGGGAGGAAGATCAAGGCCCTGAAGTCCTGCCTGGTGTGTCTGACCTCTTACTGTGAGACTCACCTGGAGCCTCATCAGAGAGTGGTGAATCTGAAGAGACACAAGCTGATCGACCCTGTGGAGAACCTGGAGGACAGGATGTGTAAGAAGCATGATAGGCTCCTGGAGCTGTTCTGTAGGAGCGACCAGACATGTGTGTGTCAGTTTTGTGCTGAGACAGACCACAAGCATCACCACACTGTGCCACTACAAACAGAATTGCAACTAAAGATGGTACCTTTTCCTAACGACGTTAACGTTTTCCTTTTAACACAAAATATACAAAACTTAATTTTTTATTGGGGTAGATCAGCTTTACTATTGCAGATAGATTGTGGGTTCTATCAATGTAATTGTCTGCATCATTTCCAATCCCCCATATATTTTTATCTTATTATTTAACATATATTTTCCTTCTTTATTACTTTCCCTAAACCTATCCCCCCTCCCCTAATTGGAGTAAACTAACAGACAAAAATACTACACTGAACAAAAATATGGGGTGGCAGGTAGCTTAGTGGTTAAGATCGTTGTGCCAGTAACCGAAAGGTCGCTGGTTCTAATCCCTGAGCCGACTAGGTGAAAAATCTTTCGATGTGCACTTGAGCAAGGCACTTAACCCTAATTGCTCCTGTAAGTCCCTCTGGATAAGAGCGTCTGCTAAATGACTAAAATGTAAAAAAATTAACGCAACATGAAAAGTGTTGGTTTCATGAGCTGAAATAAAAAATCACAGAAATGTTCCATATGCACAAAAAGCTCTCAAATGTTGTGCACAAATTTGTTTACATCCCTGTTAGCGAGCATTTCTCCTTTGCGAAAAAATTATCCATCCACCTGACATGTGTGGCATATCAAGAGGATCAAACAGCATGATAATTACACAGGTGCACCTTGTGCTGGGGACAATAAAAGATAACTTTAAAATGTGCAGTTTTGTCACACAACACAATGCCAGAGATGTCTCAAGTTTTTATGGAGCGTGCAATTGGCATGCTGACTGCAGGAATGTCCACCAGAGCTGTTGCCAGATAACTGAATGTTCCTTTCTCTACCATAAGCTGCTTCCAAAGTCGTTTTAGAGAATTTGGCAGTACTTCCAACCGGCCTCACAACCGCAGACCATGTGTTACCACTCCAGCCCAGGACCCCCACATCCTGCTTCTTCACCTGCGAGACCATCTGAGAGGGGGTGGGGGTACTGAGGAGTGTTTTTGTCTGTAATAAAGCCCTTTATGTGGGGAAAAACTCATTCTGATTGGCTGGGCCTGGCTCCTAAGTGGGTGGGCCTGGCTGCCAAGTGGGTGAGCCTGTGCCCTCCAAGGCCCACCCATGGCTGCACCCCTGCCCAGTCATGTGAAATCCATAGATTAGGGCCTAATGAATGTATTTAAATGCACTGATTTCCTTATATGAACTGTAACTATGTAAAATCTTAGAAATGCATTTATATTTTTAATCAGCATATATACATTTTATAGACACGGTACATTTTACATTAGTTATCTTTTTCAGCTACCTTCAACCCCTCCCATCTACAGTGGGGGAAAAAAGTATTTAGTCAGCCACCAATTGTGCATGTTCTCCCACTTAAAAAGATGAGAGAGGCCTGTAATTTTCATCATAGGTACACGTCAACTATGACAGACAAAATGAGAAAAAAAAAATAATAATCACATTGTAGGATTTTTTATGAATTTATTTGCAAATTATGGTGGAAAATAAGTATTTGGTCAATAACAAAAGTTTCTCAATACTTTGTTATATACCCTTTGTTGGCAATGACACAGGTCAAACGTTTTCTGTAAGTCTTCACAAGGTTTTCACACACTGTTGCTGGTATTTTTGCCCATTCCTCCATGCAGATCTCCTCTAGAGCAGTGATGTTTTGGGGCTGTCGCTGGGCAACACGGCCTTTCAACTCCCTCCAAAGATTTTCTATGGGGTTGAGATCTGGAGACTGGCTAGGCCACACCAGGACCTTGAAATGCTTCTTACGAAGCCACTCCTTCGTTGCCCGGGCGGTGTGTTTGGGATCATTGTCATTCTGAAAGACCCAGCCACATTTCATCTTCAATGCCCTTGCTGATGGAAGGAGGTTTTCACTCAAAATCTCATGATACAAGGCCCCATTCATTCTTTCCTTTACACAGATCTGTCGTCCTGGTCCCTTTGCAGAAAAACAGCCCCAAAGCATGATGTTTCCACCCCCATGCTTCACAGTAGGTATGGTGTTCTTTGGATGCAACTCAGCATTCTTTGTCCTCCAAACACGACGAGTTGAGTTTTTACCAAAAAGTTATATTTTGGTTTCATCTGACCATATGACATTCTCCCAATCCTCTTCTGGATCATCCAAATGCACTCTAGCAAACTTCAGACGGGCCTGGACATGTACTGGCTTAAGCAGGGGGACATGTTTGGCACTGCAGGATTTGAGTCCCTGGCGGCGTAGTGTGTTACTGATGGTAGGCTTTGTTACTTTGGTCCCATCTCTCTGCAGGTCAATCACTAGGTCCCCCTGTGTGGTTCTGGGATTTTTGCTTGTGATCATTTTGACCCCACGGGGTGAGATCTTGCATGGAGCCCCAGATCGAGGGAGATTATCAGTGGTCTTGTATGTCTTCCATTTCCTAATAATTGCTCCCAGAGTTGATATCTTCAAACCAAGCTGCTTACCTATTGCAGATTCAGTCTTCCCAGCCTGGTGCAGGTCTACAATTTTGTTTCTCGTGTCCTTTGACAGCTCTTTGGTCTTGGCCATAGTGGAGTTTGGAGTGTGACTGTTTGAGGTTGTGGACAGGTGTCTTTTATACTGATAACAAGTTCAAACAGGAGCCATTAATACAGGTAATGAGTGGAGGACAGAGGAGCCTCTTAAAGAAGAAGTTACAGGTATGTGAGAGCCAGAAATCTTGCTTGTTTGTAGGTGACCAAATACTTATTTTCCACCATAATTTGCAAATAAATTCATAAAAAATCCTACAATGTGATTTTATGGAGAGAAAAAATTCTTAATTTGTCTGTCATAGTTGACGTGTACCTATGATGAAAATTACTGGCCTCTCTCATCTTTTTAAGTGGGAGAACTTGCACAATTGGTGGCTGACTAAATACTTTTTTCCCCCACTGTATCTCTGAAAATCATCCAGTTTTGATTTCTACTTGCCATATATTTTTCAACTGTGCTGTGATGTTTTACAATAGTTCTGAACCTTTCTATTCACATACAGTGGGGAAAAAAAAGTATTTAGTCAAATCAAATTTTATTGGTCACATGCGCCGAATACAACAGGTGCAGACATTGCAGTGAAATGCTTACTTACAGCCCTTAACCAACAGTGCATTTATTTTAAACAAAAAAAGTAAGAATAAAACAACAACAAAAAAAGTGTTGAGAAAAAAAGAGCAGAAGTAAAATAAAGTGACAGTAGGGAGGCTATATATACAGTAAAATAAAGTGACAGTAGGGAGGCTATATATACAGGGGGGTACCGTTGCAGAGTCAATGTGCGGGGGCACCGGCTAGTTGAGGTAGTTGAGGTAATATGTACATGTGGGTAGAGTTAAAGTGACTATGCATAAATACTTAACAGAGTAGCAGCAGCGTAAAAAGGATGGGGTTGGGGGGCAGTGCAAATAGTCCGGGTAGCCATGATTAGCTGTTCAGGAGTCTTATGGCTTGGGGGTAGAAGCTGTTGAGAAGTCTTTTGGACCTAGACTTGGCACTCCGGTACCGCTTGCCGTGTGGTAGCAGAGAGAACAGTCTATGACTAGGGTGGCTGGAGTCTTTGACAATTTTGAGGGCCTTCCTCTGACACCGCCTGGTATAGAGGTCCTGGATGGCAGGGAGCTTTGCCCCAGTGATGTACTGGGCCGTACGCACTACCCTCTGTAGTGCCTTGCGGTCAGAGGCCAAGCAGTTGCCATACCAGGCGGTGATGCAACCAGTCAGGATGCTCTCGATGGTGCAGCTGTAGAATTTTTTGAGGATCTGAGGACCCATGCCAAATCTTTTTAGTCTCCTGAGGGGGAATAGGCTTTGTCGTGCCCTCTTCACGACTGTCTTGGTGTGTTTGGACCATGATAGTTCGTTGGTGATGTGGACACCAAGGAACTTGAAGCTCTCAACCTGTTCCACTACAGCCCCGTCGATGAGAATGGGGGCGTGCTCAGTCCTCTTTTTTTTCCTGTAGTCCACAATCATCTCCTTTGTCTTGGTCACATTGAGGGAGAGGTTGTTGTCCTGGCACCACACGGCCAGATCTCTGACCTCCTCCCTATAGGCTGTCTCATCGTTGTCGGTGATCAGGCCTACCACTGTTGTGTCGTCGGCAAACTTAATGATGGTGTTGGAGTCGTGCCTGGCCATGCAGTCATGGGTGAACAGAGAGTACAGGAGGGGACTGAGCACGCACCCCTGAGGGGCCCCCGTGTTGAGGATCAGTGTGGCAGATGTGTTGTTACCTACCCTTACCACCTGGGGGCGGCCCGTCAGGAAGTCCAGGATCCAGTTGCAGAGGGAGGTGTTTAGTCCCAGGATCCTTAGCTTAGTGATGAGCTTAGAGGGCACTATGGTGTTGAATGCTGAGCTGTAGTCAATGAATAGCATTAGAGATGTGCGATAGAGATTGCATCATCTGTGGATCTTTTGGGGCGGTATGCAAATTGGAGTGGGTCTAGGGTTTCTGGGATTATGCTGTTGATGTGAGCCATGACCAGTCTTTCAAAGCACTTCATGGCTACAGACGTCAGTGCTACGGGTCGGTAGTCATTTAGGCAGGTTATCTTAGAGTTCTTGGACACGGGGACTATGGTGGTCTGCTTGAAACATGTTGGTATTACAGACTCAGTCAGGGACATGTTGAAAATGTCAGTGAAGACACTATAAAAATTGTCAGCCACCAATTGTGAAGACACTATATAAATAGCCAGCCACCAATTGTGCAAGTTCTCCCACTTAAAAAGATGAGAGAGGCCTGTAATTTTCATCATAGGTACACGTCAACTATGACAGACAAATTGAGAAAAGAAAATCCATAAAATCACATTGTAGGATTTTTAATGAATTTATTTGCAAATTATGGTGGAAAATAAGTATTTGGTCAACTACAAACAAGCAAGATTTCTGGCTCTCACAGACCTGTAACTTCTTCTTTAAGAGGCTCCTCTATCCTCCACTCGTTACCTGTATTAATGGCACCTGTTTGAACTTGTTATCAGAATAAAAGACACCTGTCCACAGTCACACTCCAAACTCCACTATGGCCAAGACCAAAGAGCTGTCAAAGGACACCAGAAACAAAATTGTAGACCTGCACCAGGCTGGGAAGACTGAATCTGCAATAGGTAAGCAGCTTGGTTTGAAGAAATCAACTGTGGGAGCAATTATTATGAAATGGAAGACATACAAGACCACTGATAATCTCCCTCGATCTGGGGCTCCATGCAAGATCTCACCCTGTGGGGTCAAAATGATCACAAGAACGGTGAGCAAAAATCCCAGAACCACACGGGGGGACCTAGTGAATGACCTGCAGAGAGCTGGGACCAAAGTAACAAAGCCTACCATCAGTAACACACTACGCCGCCAGGGACTCAAATCCTGCAGTGCCAGACGTGTCCCCCTGCTTAAGTCAGTACATGTCCAGGCCCGTCTGAAGTTTGCTAGAGTGCATTTGGATGATCCAGAAGAGGATTGGGAGAATGTCATATGGTCAGATGAAACCAAAATATAACTTTTTGGTAAAAACTCAACTCGTCGTGTTTGGAGGACAAAGCATGCTGAGTTGCATCCAAAGAACACCATACCTACTGTGAAGCATGGGGGTGGAAACATCATGCTTTGGGGCTGTTTTTCTGCAAAGGGACCAGGACGACTGATCCGTGTAAAGGAAAGAATGAATGGGGCCATGTATCGTGAGATTTTGAGTGAAAACCTCCTTCCATCAGCAAGGGCATTGAAGATGAAACGTGGCTGGGTCTTTCAGCCTGACAATGATCCCAAACACACCGCCTGGGCAACGAAGAAGTGGCTTCGTAAGAAGCATTTCAAGGTCCTGGAGTGGCCTAGCCAGTCTCCAGATCTCAACCCCATAGAAAATCTTTGGAGGGAGTTGAAAGTCCGTGTTGCCCAGCGACAGCCCCAAAACATCACTGCTCTAGAGGAGATCTGCATGGAGGAATGGGCCAAAATACCAGCAACAGTGTGTGAAAACCTTGTGAAGACTTACAGAAAACGTTTGACCTGTGTCATTGCCAACAAAGGGTATATAACAAAGTATTGAGAAACTTTTGTTATTGACCAAATACTTATTTTCCACCATAATTTGCAAATAAATTCATTAAAAATCCTACAATGTGATTTTCTGGAATTTTTTTTCTCATTTTGTCTGTCACAGTTGACGTGTACCTATGATGAAAATTACAGGCCTCTCTCATCTTTTTAAGTGGGAGAACTTGCACAATTGGTGGCTGACTAAATACTTTTTTTCCCCTCTGTAGTTTCTACAAGTCACACAGCAGTGCTTTTTGCAGAGTTAGCTATATATCAAATGTAATTTTTCAGCCATTTCTGAACCTGAGACCAAAAACAAGCTACATAGGACAGATGGTTTGGTCAACTAATCTAGCAGGTCTGTCTGTTTGGTTACCACAGCAACTACTGTCTCTATCTAGTAGACTTAGTAGCAAGTGCAGTGGATGTTGAACACATTTATACCAGCAAATGAACACATTTCTAGTGGCAAATTTGTTCAATTATAGCCATGGAATTAAAGGGATCATCAACTCGGGGCTCTATGCGTTCTCTGGAAGGTCAGTTCCACCGCGCTAGCACATCGTGAAACACACCTTCCATGTATTTCATTACTTTCCATAGAACACATAGCCCCTTGTTGATTATCCCTTACATAAAGGTATCTTATCCCAAGAAACTGCCCTAGATCATCTAAGTTTTGGGAATAATTGAAAGAGTGTAGACCAGGGGTACTTAACTCTTACCCTACGATGTCCAGAGCCTGCTGGTTTTCTATTCTACCTGATAATTAATTGCACACACCTGGTGTCCCAGGTCTAAATCAGTCCTTGATTAGAGGGGAACAATGAAAAAATGCAGTGGTACTGGGTTTGAGGTGCAGAGTTGAGTTTGAAAGGTGTTGCCTCATGTGTTGTCCATAGATTCAGATTCAGAGGTCAAAGGCGGTTGTGCAGCAGATGATCCAAGACCGGCAGCGGAAGGTGGAGGAGATCAACGCTTCAGTGGCGTTAAGTAGGGTGAGTCCTTAGATCAAACAGTCCCTCCAGGATTCCGAAATGGGTTTTTTGTGATATTTGCGGGCAAAAATGCTTGATTTTGCTGCAGCTATTCTGACATTTTGCATGACAATATTCTAAAATGTTGTCCAATTTGACACGAATGCACTGATTAAAGAAAAAGGTTTGTTGACGTGTGGTTTGATTGAACCATGTGTCGTACATGTGCAGTGATTGGTTGAAATTGCGATCCATCCTTTTGTACTGTGGTAATGGTTCTGTTTTATGCGACATATTGCGATTCAAAATATTTGATGCGGAAATAGCCCTAACATATGCAGGGGATAGTTTTGTAAAAAAAATTATGAATATCGCAGAATCCAAATGGGACTGATTAAATAATTCAACATGGTGTCAAGGTATTCAGCATTATTTGTTTTTTCAGCACTAATGCATTTCCAATCGTGAATGTAATATTTCAAGATGTACAGTCGATAAATTGTCCAGCATAATACACGCCACACTGAGTATTACTCTAAATCTACAAAGCTACTGTCGACGTCTGATGTAATCAATGTCAATTCCTATCAGGGCAATGCAGAGAGGGAAATAGTGGACAGTGTGGATGTCTTCACTGCACTGATACAATCTATTGAGTCAAGCCAGGCTGAACTCATCGAGGTGATTGAGGAGAAAAAGAAAGCAACAGAAAGCCGGGCAGAAAGGCTCATAAAAGAGCTCGAGCAGGAAATCACTGAGCTACAGAGGAAAAGCACTGAGTTGGAGCAGCTCTCACACACCGAGGACCATCTCCACCTCATACAGGTCAGTGGAAGTACTTTTTAAAAATGTAAACTGATCTTGTTTTTTCCTTATGCTGGAAACCCCCCAAAAAAGCTATGTATTGCAGGCCTGTGAGATATTTTGACAGTAACATTTTACCTTCTTTTAAACAGAGCTTTTACAAGCAAACAACCCTTCCAAAAACTAAAAGCTGGACTAATGTTGCTGTTTCTCAAGTCAACTTCTTAGGCTGTGTTCGAAATACAGTGTGTCAAGTTAAAAACTCTGTCGAAGACCATGTAAGAAAGCTGTCAGCTACTGGTATGTTCCATTAATTACAGGGTATTTAAATGTTGTTTATGCAGTCATTTCTTTGACTTTCAATGTATTTGCCTTAAAGCACAGGTGTCAAACTCATTCCACAGAGGGCAGAGTGTCTGTGGGTTTTCGCTCCTCCCTTCTAATTTTTTTTAGGGGGTAGATCAGCTTTAATATTGCAGAAAGATTGTAACTTCCATCAATGTAATTGTCTGCATCACTTCCAATCCCCCATATGTTTTTTCCCCCTCACAAATATATATATATATGTATATATACATACACATCCTTTTTAGAAATATATTTCCCTTTATTATCTTCCAACCCCACCACCCCTTCCCAAATTGGAGTAAACTAGTGAACAACAACGCTTAGGCCTCTACTTCCAGCATATACATACTATATACATTTTATGGACACAGTCAATTTTACAATAATTATATTTTGTTTGTTTTTACTCCTGAACTTCCTCAACCCTCAACCTCTCCGATCATTTTCATGATGTCCATCCGGTTTACTTCAATATCTTTCTAACTGTGCTCTTTCACAAAAGTTCTTAACCTATAACCTATATACTTATTATGGACACAGTATGCTTACATTATTAGTTATCTTGTTGTTGTTATTAGTCCCATCCTTCAACTCCATTCAACACCACCCATCTATCTCTTAATAGCATCCATATTGGATTTCTACTTGCCATATATTTTTCAACTGTACTGTGATGTTTTACAAAAGTTCTGAACCTTTCTATTCTCATTGTTTCTACAGATTGTAAATTGAAAATAATAATTTTTGATGAAAGTATTATTATGTTATTGATCGATTGACTATCACTTTTCAGATCACCCAGTAGTGCTATCTGCAGGGTTTGCTCCAGGTAAATATTGCAATCCTTTAGCCATTCCTGGACCTGTGTCCAAAAACAAGCTACAAATGGACAGTACCAAAATGATCTAAAGATTCTGTCTCTTCGCAGCAAAATCTGCAGAGATGGGAAGATTGTATCCCCCCTTGTACTTGATTGAATTAAGGTCACTGATTAGTAGGGAACACTCATCTGGTTTACTAGGTCTTATGTGTAAGGAAAAACCAAAAACCAGCAGACACTAGGCACTCCATGGAATGAGTTTGACACCCCTGTCTTAAAAGATCCAATTTTTTCGGTATTTTGTTCATTAGTCCACTGTTAATACAATCCCAAAAATGTCAGCAGTATATTTTTCAAGATCCTTTGAATGTAAATGTTAACAACATGCCAAGCATTATTCTGTGATATAAATGTTCTCAGTTTAACAACAAATAAGGAGATTGACAGATAACATTTTAACTGTTACAATGAGAGGGAAGTTTTAACCGCTAATCGTACTTGTTTTTCCACAGAACTGAAAAAGATGCAGAAATATGCAGGTACAGAACATAATTTAAATAATGTAATTTCAGTGCAGAGAATAGCATGCGATGTTTCACATTTCTACATTTCCTGCATTAATGTAGTGGACGTGACGATGGACCCCAACACTGCAGGCCCATGGCTTATCCTCTCTGAGGATGGAAAACAAGTGAGAAAATTGCCAAGGAAAGTGAAGGTCCCGGATAATCCTGAGAGATTCACTAAGGATGTCTGTGTCCTGGCAAAACAGGGGTACAACTATGGGAAACATTATTGGGAAGTTGGGTTGCAGGAGAAATCAAACTGGGTTATAGGAGTAGCTTGTGAGACAGTGCCTAGGAAGGAATTCCTTTCACCTGAGCCTTTGAAAGGCTTATGGACTCTCTGTCACAGGGATGGCAAGGAATATGTGGCGTTCACAGAAAATCCACACCCTATTTTACCTTATCCACGACCCCAGAAAGTCGGGGTCTTCCTGGATTATGAGGAAGGCCAAGTGTCATTCTTTGATGTTGAGGCAAAGTCTCACCTATTCACTTACACAGGGTGCAAATTCGCAGGGAAAATCTTTCCCATATTTGATCCTTGTCTTACAGCTGAAAGAAATGAAGTCCTTCCTCTTATGATTACTATGGTGCAGGTAAATTAGTGACAGTACACTCCATCTGTAGTGTAGATCCAGCTACGGTGTACTGAATATGCCTCAACTTTAAATAAATTAGATCATCAATTAGAACATTTGACAGTACCCATATTTCACTCTCACTTGGAATTGAGGCATCTACGCAATGGGTGACATGGGACATGGACTCATCTCAACTATAGTTTAATTTGGGGGTCTGAAAATATCTGAAACTTTCTGTGATATTTGTTGTTATACATTTTGTTAATATCTTCATTGTATTCACATGCCTGGATTATGGTGACAAACTGAAATGTACTCCCAATTATTCTAATATCCATTTTAGAAATGTATATCAAAGGGAAATACTGTATTTGTATCAATGTGCATAGTACCTATATAGCACCTTCATTGTAATCATATTTATGTATCTTTCAAATTATCCAGGTAAAGCCAGGTAAAGTGACAAATACATTTCTCAGCATAATTAGTTATTTTCTTAATGTGGATCAGTGTACGAGAGATTGTTGATGTACTGTAATACTTTTTTTTTTTTTTAAGAAGTTCTGAGTAATTATATCTTAGCTCAACCAATCTTTCTGTGGCTTCCTATAAAGACACGAATCCCTGTAACTCACAAATGTCTCAACAAAAATGCACTATATCTGAAACTCTTTTCTTCATTTCTCACAGTACTAAATCCCAAGCTACTACACACTCTGTTCAAAGGAAAAGGTAGCATGTATTTATTTGTGTATAGCTCTATCTAGTCTAGTGTACTTGTCATGGTGTTTGGGGGGTGAGGACAGTGTGTAGCCTACCAGGTGAAGTTTGGGCACAGCATCAGAAAGATTAGGGAGAATTTCAATAGTATTTACTTGGTTAAATGGTGTCTTCTCTCCTCACCTCCTTTTCAAGACAAAGTGTAAATCAGTAAATCCCAAACCAGCCCCTTGCCACTACCAACTCATTCGGAGGGCCCTCCGTTGTCACACGTTGCTGACGAAACTCTGAGGGTGACTTCCAGAAAGGGGATCAATAAACCCATCAACTTGGGACACACTCGTGAGTCGTGACTTGAATGACGCAATTTATGTTCCATATTTACGGTATAACCCTTAAATAATAGTTAAACATTTAAATTGGGGGGCATTTAATTTGTTTTATGTGGCAGGTAGGCTAGCGGTTAAGAGTGTTGGGCCAGTAACCGAAAGGTCATTGGTTGAAAAATCTGTTGGTGTGCCCTTGAGTAATGCACTTAACCCTAATTGCTCCTGGAAATTACTCTGGATAATAGCATCTGCTAAGTTACTCAAATGTAAATGTGCCAAGACTCTCAATCAGACACGAACATATTCACGTGTCATAAGTTACACATCAATTATTTTGTATGAAATTGTGCAAACTACAAACATATCGCAGTGTGTGTTGGGATAGCCCTTCACTCTGGCGCCTGCGGGCTTGGTCAAAGTAGCTATCTGAGGGTCAGAGGCTGCGGTTACACAGGCAGCCCAATTCTGATATTTATTTTACTAATTGGTCTTTTGACCAATCAGATCAGCTCTGAAAAAAGATAATTAGTGTGAAAAGATCTGATCTATCATAAAAAACTATTAGTGGAAAAAAGATCAGAATTAGGCTGGATGTGTGAAAGCAGCCTAATTATCCCATACACCGTCAATCATTTTCAATCCCTCAGCTTTGGGACACTTGTGCATATAGTGGAGGCTCGTGTGATCGTGCAAATGGAGGGCTGGGATCGGTTTGGGATTCAGCCCAAAATTCCTCAGCTGAGTAAAGAGAGCCCTGTGTCAACATTTCACTCCGGCCTGATATCTTGAAATGAGCAACCTGAACAGGTTAAAAGCCCAACCCCTAACACTGCTAAAATAATCCAAAATGCACCTAAACAGGAATTTAATCAATCTGCATGAATGTCACACTATAATTCGTAATACTAAATAGTTATGATTGCAATGATGTAGAAAAGCTAATCCATGCTTTTGTCACTTCAAAATTAGACTATTGCAATGCTCTACTCTCCGGCTACCTGGATAAAACACTAAATAAACTTCAGTTAGTGCTGAACACGGCCGCTAGAATATTGACTAGAACCAAAGAATTTGATCATATTACTTCTGTGCTAGCCTCTCTACAATGGCTTCCTGTTAAGACTAGGGCTGATTTCAAGGTTTTACTGCTAACTTAGAAAGCATTACGTTGGCTAGCTCCTACCTACAGTACATTCAGAAAGTATACAGACCACTTGACTTTTTCCACATTTTGTTACGTTACAGCCTTATTCTAAAATGGATTCAATAAATCAAAATCCTCCTAAATATACACACAATACCCCATAATGACAAAGCCAAAACAGGTTTTTATACATTTTTGAAAATGTATTACAAATAAAAAAACACAGTACCTGTCAGAAGTTTGGACATACCTTCTCATTCAAGGGTTTTTCTTTATTTTTACTATTTTCTACATTGTAGAATAATAGTGAAGACAAACTATGAAATAACACATATGGAATGATGTAGTAACCAAAAAGTGTTAAACACATCTAAATATATTTTATATTTGTGATTCTTCAAATAGACACCCTTTGCCTTGATGATAGCTTTGCACAAGTTTGGCATTCTCTCCACCAGATTCACCTGGAATGATTTTCCAACAGTCTTGAAGGAGTTCCCACATATGATTAGCAATTGTTGGCTTCGTTTCCTTCACTCTGCCGTCTGACTCATCCCAAACCATCTCAATTGGTTTGAGGTTGGGGGATTGTGGAGAACAGGTCATCTGATGCAGCACTCCATCACTCTCCTTCTTGGTAAAATAGCCCTTACACAGCCAGGAGGTGTGTTGGGTCATTGTCCTGTTGAAAAACAAATGATAGTCCCACTAAGCCCAAATCAGAAGGGATGGCGTATCGTTTCAGAATGCTGTGGTAGCCATGCTAGTTAAGTGTGCCTTGAATTCGAAGTCACAGTGTCACCAGCAAAGCACCCCCACACCATAACACCTCCTCCTCCATGCTTTACGGTGGGAACTACACATGCGGAGATCATCTGTTCACCCACACCGCATCTCACAAAGACATGGCAGTTGGAACCAAAAATCTCAGATTTGGACTCCAGACCGAAGGACACATTTTCAACGGTCTAATGTCCATTGCTCATGTTTCTTGGTCCAAGCAGGTCTCTTCTTATTATTGGTGTCCTTTAGTAGTAGTTTCTTTGCAGCAATTCGACCATGAAGTCTCATATAGTCTCCTGAGTGGCGCAGTGGTCTAAGGCACTGCATCGCAGTGCTAACTGTGCCACTAGAGATCCTGGTTCGAATCCAGGCTCTGTCGCAGCCGGCCGCGACCGGGAGACTCATGGGCGGCGCACAATTGGCCCAGCGTCGTCCAGGGTAGGGGAGGGAATGGCCGGCAGGGATGTAGCTCAGTTGATAGAGCATGGTGTTTGCAATGCCAGAGTTGTGGGTTCGATTCCCACGGGGGGCCAGTATAAAAAAATATGTATTCACTAACTGTAAGTCGCTCTGGATAAGAGTGTCTGCTAAATGACTAAAATGTAATGAAGGCCTGATTCAAACAGTCCCCTCTGAACAGTTGATGTTGAGATGTGTCTGTGACTTGAACTTTGTGAAGCATTTATTTGGGCTGCGATTTCTGAGGCTGGTAACTCTAATGAAATCCTCTGCAGCAGAGGTAACTCTGGGTCTTCCATTCCTGTGGCGGTCCTAATGAGAGCCAGTTTCATCATAGCACTTGATGGTTTTGCGACTGCACTTGAAGAAACTTTCAAAGTTCTTGAAATGTTCCGTATTGACTGACCTTCATGTCTTAAGTAAAGATGGACTGTCGTTTCTCTTTGCTTATTTGAGCTGTTTTTGCCATAATAAGGACTTGGTATTTTACCAAATAGGGCTATCTTCTGTATACCCCCCTACCTTAAAACAACACAACTGATTGGCTCAAAAGCATTAAGAAGGAAAGAAATTCCACAAATTAACTTTTAAAAAGGCACACCTGTTAATTGAAATGCATTTACATTTTAGTCATTTAGCAGACACTCTTATCCAGAGCGACTTACATGAGCAATTAGGGTTAAGTGCCTTGCTTAAGGGCACGTCAACATATTTTTCACCTAGTCGGCTCGGGGATTAGACCCAGCGACCTTTCGGTTACTGGCACAATGCTCTTACCCACTAAGCTACCTGCCACCCTGCATTTCAGGTGACTACCTCATGAAGCTGGTTGAGAGAATGCCAAGAGTGTGCAAAGCTGTCATCAAGGCAAAGGGTGGCTATTTGAAGGATCTCAAATATAAAATATATTTTGATTTGTTTAACACTTTTTTTGGGTTACAACATGATTCCATATGTGTTATTTCATAGTTTTGATGTCTTCAATATTATTCTAAAACGTAAAAATAAATAGTAATAATTTTTTTCTTGAATGAGTGAGTGTCCAAACTTTTGACTGGTAGTGTACCTTATTTACATAATTATTCAGACCACTTGCTATGAGACTAGAAATTGAGCTCAGATGTATTGTGTTTCCATTGATCATCCTTGAGATGTTTGGAAAGGCACACACTTGTCTATATAAGGTCCCAGAGTTGACAGTGCAAGTCAGAGCAAAAACCAAGCCATGAGGTTGAAGGAATTGTCCGTAGAGCTCCGAGACTGGATTGTGTCTAGGCACAGATCTGGGGAAGGGTACCAAAAAATTTCTGCAGCATTGAAGGTCCCCAAGGACAACACGGGGGATGGTAGAGTAGGTCAGGAAACACTGTGGGGACTATGGTATAATTAAGTACTTACAAAATTTGAGACTATATCTAATGACGCTCTACTCAATATACTCTTTAAACTAATTTCCTGTATCCCCTTCTCCCTCATACTAAATCTCATCCTTTCTCTTTCCCTCTGATACTGCCTACGCTGTAGCAATACATGCTCCACAGTCTCTATTTCATGACAATAATCAAACTTTCCTGATGGATGCTTTCCTATCACATTTAATGTCTTATTCAACTGGCTGTGTCCCACCCTTAATCTTGTAAAAATAACCTCCTCTCTTATGTCCTTTCCTACCGTCCTTCCCTCCCCGACTTTCCTCTGTACCTGAAATAAATGCCTTCCCTTATTATCTCTATTCCACTGCTCCTGCCATCTCTGCACCATCACTGTATATATCAGTCTTTTTGCCTCTGCCTTGCTCATTGACACTTCAACATCAACATCCCCACTACTAAGTGCTTGTTTAGCCTGTTCATCTACTGCCTCGTTCCCCTCCACCACCACATGGGCTGGAACCCAAGTAAATCTTATCTGAATACCCATCTGTTTAATCCTGCCATGGGTTTGTAGCACCTCATAAAGCAGGTCTTGTCTGCTATGTGAGCTAAAGGACTGGAGAATAATTAACACTGCACACGAATCAGAGCAAATAACTACTCTGTCTGGCTTAACTTCCTCCACCGACTCGCTTGAACGTTTGCTACGTTGCAGAACTATTTGCACTGAACGACACGTTTCCCCAAAAATGTTTTGTACATTCTTGAACAGACTTTGAGGTACGTTTTCTCCCATTTGGTGGGTGTGGCGAGGTGTGGCTTTAAGCAACGAGTGGCATATTTAAAGGGCAGTGGCCATGTTGACAGTGTTCCCCAACCCACAATCCAACCCCTCCCCGTTTTTCAACTGGTTGTTTAGTTCAGCACTGTTTCTGTTTAATTGAATGTTCCAGAACGTAAAAACGTACTGAACACAGCCCGGGACAAAGCGTTACAAAGTTTTCAGTCTGTGTCCTGTATGGCTTGACCAATGGTTGTTGAGCACACATGTGGGTAAGGGAATCGTAATAAAAACGTACACTGATGTGTTTTTTCATGAAAGAGGGAGGAGCTTACCAGTCTTCAAAATGCCACCTGAAACCAATCAAGAAAACTCATCAGATTGTGGTGTTTTCCCCCCAGAAGAGGAAGAGAATTGTTTCCTTGTGAGTGTTGTTCTGCGTACATAGACAGGTGAGTTTCAAAGGAATAATGGTGTGAACTATGCCGCACCATCACCATGTGGCATT
This sequence comes from Coregonus lavaretus, assembly GCF_964263955.1. Classification (NCBI taxonomy): domain Eukaryota; kingdom Metazoa; phylum Chordata; class Actinopteri; order Salmoniformes; family Salmonidae; genus Coregonus; species Coregonus lavaretus. Next base: position 5,296,620 of record NC_140026.1, read on the forward strand.
CAAAAGGCCCTTCATTTCCTCTCAACTGAGTCAAACACAAATGGAACTCTTGACACATTTCTAGCACTTGCTTCCACGCATAGCCTATAGTTTGTGCTATGAGTTACATTACAACATAAGGACTGCACAATTTAGTTTTGTAAAACGTAACCATTTATTGCAACAATTGTTTATCAACCTGTGTTTGTGGTCACAGTTTTGCACTGTTTTGAGGGTGCGAGCGCGCTTCACTACATCTATTCTGTTGGTGACTGGTAAAATCAAAGATTGTCTTATTTTGACAAGATGGAGTGAATTCATGTCCTCAGAAATGGCAGGCAGGAGAAGGTGAGATCAGGTGGGGCCATTCTAGCCAATGAGGGCAGGCGCATGTGAACAACGGGTCATAGAGATAGATAGAGGACTCATCTTTGTATCTGTGCCATTAAAGGATCTGTGACATGTGCAGTACCATTGAGGCTGTCTCCACTTTAAAGTAGTCAATTTTTTTCTTCAATGGCTGATTGTTCCCAACATGTTTAACTGTGTCTGTTTGCATTTTGTCATGCGTGTATTGACTCGTCTCTGTGTAGCCTCAAACCTAGGCCTACCTGTTGATGATAATGGTTTAGCCTGTTTTGGGAGTGTAAATTCAGGTTATACTGTATATGCCAACTACCATTTATAACAAAACCTGTACTTTGAAGCTCTTGTTATAAGCATTTGTCAAATGTGAACTATGCTGCACCATCCCCACGTGGAATTCACAAGGCCTTTTAGTCTAATGCTGTGTTTGTAACGATGTGGGAGGTGGCAATATACCATTTTGTGAAGTCTCAACTACTAGTTGGATGCATTCACGTGCTTCGAACTCGTTGAGAAACACAGACCGGCTAATGGCCAACAAGCTACGTAAACCATAAACAAAAATTACAGCGATCATGCTTGTAAATAAGTTAGTGTTAAAGTATTCATGTCTTGTTTATATACATGTTTTTATGCTGCATTTAACTGCTTAAAAATGTAGTTATCAATGTAATTTCCTTCGTTGGTGTCGTCAGCATGTGGGAGCTCAGGATGAGACTAGTTTCCCACTAGTAATTACCAGTTGGAGGGCCACTGAAGTGGATTTAATGTTTTTCAACGTGTGTGGTAAATTTCCACTTACGTTACGAAAGAAGAATGATTTCCTTGCTACTGTCAAACACAAATGGAACTCTTGACAATCTGACGTTTGTAGCACTTGCACACACAGCCTATAGTTTGTGCTACAAGGTAGATTACAAAGAAGTTGTAAAACTTTGTTGTCCAGTAGTTTACTCCAATTAGGGTGGTGGTAGGATTAGGGGAAAATAAGCAAGGAAAATATATTTTAACAAATTGTGTGTTTAACGTATACGCCGGAGTCAGGACGCAGAAGGTGAGTTTAATTACGAAACTATACAAAAGAACACATAGAAGCGTACTGAACGTGAGAGAACCATGCCACCTAATGACAACTGAGGGCTAAATAAAGGGGGACTAATCAAGGAGAAAATGAACAGGTGTGCGTAATGATGGGGAACAGGTGTGCATAATATAGTTGCCAGGGGCAGTGGTTAGTAGACCGGCGAGAGGGAGCGTGTGTGTGGGATTGGAAATGATGCAGACAATTACATTGGAGGCCACAATCTATCTGCAATATTAAAGCTGATCTACCCCCTTAAAAACATAAATAATTATATTGTAACCATTTATTGCGACAATCATTTACAAAGTTACATTTCATTGCCAACCAATAATTTATATATACATTAGATGACTGATCGGGGGCGCTGTGTTTAAGCTACTGCACCTCCATATTGGTAGTCACCCACTATTGTAAAAATATTTAGGAAGCTATAGAAATGCATTTATTAATTACTACATTCATTTAAGCAGCATTTTATTCTATTAGACACCTTAATGAATCATTTTTAGATTATATTGTGAGCTAAACAAAAATAACAAATGTGACATTTGGAGATTACTAATGTTACAGTCCCCACTACAACAACAACAACAAAATATTCAATTTTGTCCATAACATTTTAATTGAAACACGTTACAATTTAATTCATTCCTATGGAGGACTGCTCCTACCGGGGAGTGCCAATCTGGCCTACCAGTAGCTTCAAAGCCTCTCAATGGCCAATACATAGCATCAGCAATCCAGAGTTTATATAGATCATTGTTGCCAACCTGTGTTCTCCGTTTCCTGTTTTGAGGGTGCGTGCATGCGCACATCACCTGTGTCAGTGACTCCGGTAAAATGCATTGGTTTGTGCAGTTATGGATGATTTGGTATATTCCATATATTCACTCATGCTTAAGTCAGTGACTGCTGCAATCATTATTCATGTAGTCTTCAATGTGTAACGATCAGTGCTTGACTTGGACTGAAATAGGTGCCTTTACTCATTTTGGGTGCTGGTACTGTTTATATTTTGGTGCAGCAGCTCCACAATACTTTTAATATAGTCTATAAGTGGAACACGATCCCAAGCAGCAGAACATTTGAGGTGCTGTTACTCAGCTCTGGTGAGCTCCTGCCCAAGTTGAGCACTGGTAATGGTGTCTGTTAGCATTTTGTAATGTGTGTGTGTTTTGACTAGTCTTTGTATAGCCTAAATCCTAGGCATATCTGATGGTTTAGCCTGTTTTTGGGAGTGTCTGTTCAAGCTCAGGCTACACGTGCAGACTTTGATTCATGTGTGTTGAAGCTCTTGTTATATGCTCAGCTGAGTGAGTTAGGCCTGTTTTTAGGCTATCCAAGTCATTTTGTGTCCAAGGTAGACTATTTCTACTGGTTTGAATTTCGACTTTGCCATTTATGTAAGCTCATACATATTTTATAACATTCTCTCGTACTGTTATCACTGGCTGCACTGTAAATAAAACCCTTATTTTGCACCATATTTGTTATTATTTGTTCTGTGCGCTCAAGCCCTCCTAACTAGATCATATTCACTTAAAGTAACTGCTCAGTGTTTCCAGATTTCAATGAAATATGACCTATAACTACTTACAATATGACTGATAGTTTTCCTTCCAATAATAAAACAAATGTGTAATGGTTAAAAAGCAGCTTTTCTGTTGGAATAGTGGAGGCTGCTGAGGGGAGGATGGCTCATAATAATGTCTAGAATGGAATGGCATTGAACACATGTAAACCATGTGTTTGAGGTATTTGATACCATTCTGCTCCATCCATTAACAGGAGCCCGTCCTCCCCAATTAAGATGCCACCAACCTCCTGTGGTGTGTGCGTACCCCCAACAATAGAATGGTGTGGGCATATATCGTCATAGAAAATATTCATGCAAGTAGACTGCTGATTGGCCAGCTGATCCTCCTCTAGGCCGCTGATTGGCCAATTCATTCTCCTTAGGGAGATGATCTCATGGTCTGAGGAAATGGCAAAACAAATGTACTGTCTTTTTGAGAGACAAGTTTGAGGTGTTTTTTTATTAATGCTTCGGCCACATTCAAGTTTTCAACATTTAGATATGAGTTAACAGAATATAAACTTTTGAAAGTGAGATTTTCACTGGTTATTTTAAGTCACTAAAACATTTGCTACATTGTTACCATGATTGTGGGACAAATGTGAATGCAAACAATAGGCTGCACAACATGTGCCAGTTTTTGGTTGTCCCCAACTGTATCATTTTCAGTAATCACATGACTTGTTGTCAATGCAATATTTCCAGGCTAGTCTCTTTTCACAGCTGCTTGTCTCTGCCACTGTGAAAGACACTTAGTCTGCGTTTAGACAGGCAGCCCAATTCTGATATTTTTTCACTACTTTATATTTTGACCGATCAGCTGTGAAAAAGAGCTGACGTGATTGGTCAAAAGACCAATTAGTGTGGGGGAAAAAAATCTGAATTGGGCTGCCTCAGACTAATTCATGTGAAACTTAAACTTATTTCAATGTTTTCTAACCCACCATCCCCAGCTTTAAGAGATGGCATCTTACAATGCCATGTCAGAGGACCAGTTCCCATGCTCCATCTGTCTTAGTGTTTTCACCGACCCGGCCACAATCCGTAGTGGAGACCGCGGTCTGTGCTGTGTGTAATACGATCTTCATACCTACCCCCACCATCCAGGTCAACATAGTCTTGAGAGACCTTGTGGAAAGCTTCAAGGGGGCGAGTGAAAGTGGCGGCGCGGCCGTCGACAGACCCACCGTGGCTCCGGGAGAGGTCTCCTGTGACGCATGCTTAGGAGACGGGATAACCAAGGCTGTCAAGACCTGCCTCGTGTGTTTGTCGTCGTACTGCCTGGAGCATGAAATGGTTCACAATGCCCGGTTCTCCAGGCACCAGCTGGTCAGACCCCTGGCTAACCTGGAGGAGAGGATGTGTCCGAACCACGAGAGGCTCCTGGAGCGTTACTGTCGCACCGACAAGACCATGCTGTGTGGGGTGTGTGACGCTCACCATGAGCCGGCCCACCAAGTTGTGTAGATGCAGGTAGAGTTCTTGGCTCAAAAGGTAAGAATGAGTTTTAGAGCAATGGTTCCTCAATCGAGGGTTGGATTCACTAGGCAACAAATGGAAGCAAACTGAGAGGGACTACCTGAGCTTGTCCAATAAATGCTTGTTTCCGTTGTGAAATGTTATGCTACGACCCTGGTCCTTTACTTGTATTCATTAAGGCACACATAACAAAACATTTTGGAACAGAACATTGCTCCGGTAGTCCCTCATGGGTTTCATCCATTTTTTGGGGGTTTCTTTAGTTTGGTGCCTAATGAATAGGGACTGGGTGTGTGTGTTTTTAGTTCCATCCCGGCACTAATGCTAACACTTATGGTCTTCACTTCAGGCTCAGCTGACTGAAGCCCAAGCAGGGGTAAAGGAGAAGCTGAAGGCCACTCGGAAAGAGGCAGAAAAATTCAACTCTTCATTCCAACACTGCAAGGTGAGTTTTCTTAATTTGAATTGGCTATAGTCACACCCGCTGTGATTTTGCACTCTTTTGCCATAGCATTCAATTGTAGAACATGCCAAGGAACCTCACATGGGGTTACAAAGACTCCAGGACAGTTTTCCCTATGCACTTGGGTTAGTCACTGTTTCAGAGCGTTTTCTTCCATTGTTATGCCTACTGAAAATGACCCTGGACTGAAGATAACCCATGTTGACTTGGAACCGGTTCCATCTGATAGAGCTGAAATTGTCTATCTATTGTACTTCTATCTGCAACTTTCAGAACGTATCACATCACTGAAAACCCCTCCTACCTCTGTTTCGTCTACCTGCCCCCTTGCAGGATGCAGCGGAGAGCGAGATCCGATGTGTGAATGTGTTCCACCTAGCCCTGGTCAGCAAGGTGGGGCTGATCTGTGATCGCTACAACACCGAGACCCATAGGATGGTGGACGAGATGCAGAGCACCGCCTTCCGTCGGAGCCGTGCGCTTGAAGATGACAGAACAGCTCTGACAAGCAGAGGTGCTGAGCTGGAGCGGCTGATTGGCTCCTCACTCCTTTGAGCTTCTTAATGTGAGTAATTGGGCACGTTCAACATTGCAGCAGACTTGAGTCGAGGGTGACTGATCTGCAAATCACCTTGCATACATAACTACTCAATGTTATTTGTAGATTAGTCACAATTTACCCATGAAGCATTATGGTTTTGATGTTCTCGAACATGGACATTGGCTGCGCCCTGAATCGCTTCTACTCTTCTCTCGACGTGTTCACTTGTCTTACACTCTCCAAGTCATGGATGTAACTATGGTGGAAACTCCCTACAGCCAATTATTACAATAATCTAATGCTTTTAGATCCAAGATGGTTGCAAGTGTGGAGAATCTAAACACTGCCATCATTGCAGGTCAACGTTCTTGTATGTTCAACCCCATTTATTCCATCTCTCTTTTGCTCCTTCTCCTTTCAGATTCTTCCCTCCCTCCCTTCTGCTCCTCCAGATGGGATCAGAGGACGATGCAGCATCAACATCCCCCCGGACCTACTGGGAAACCTTCTGAAGACCTTAATGAAAGACATGGCCAAGATGGACTACTTGTCTACAAACTGCAATGCTGTCCCAGGTCTCTATTCACAATGTCAGATGTAGTCAGTTCAGCTTTTGACATGTATGACTGCGTTTACACAGGCAGTTCAAATCTGTTGCCAATTTATTGGCAAAGATATGGGTCATGTTCCTCTGCTCAGGCTTTGCATGCATGAACCAATGGTTGCTGGACTGTGCCATCGGGCACCAGATTGCTATAACGTGGATTCTGTCCTATGTAGCAAATGGTGTGAAATTGTGTTTTTAACATTGGATAAAAGTAGAGACTCAGAGCTAGAAAATTGTATATCATACACTGCAGTTGAGGAACAATGGGAAAGTAATTTTGCTTTTGAAAGCTGATAAACTTGTAACCCCACTTTTGAGAAAATGGCCTGTGAATGTTTTGGTACACCTACTGGAGAGCTCTTCTTTGTCTACACCCATTCAGCATCGTTCACACCCTCTTAAGCCTTAGCCCCACCCATCTCTTTAAGGATTCACATGTGAGGCCATGTGCTAAACAGAGTGAATACTGTAATGTAGTAAACAACCAAAGATTTCAAGACTGAAAGTAGTGGCCTACAATAAGGGAAAACTCCAGGTAAAAATACACTATCTAGTCCTTGGCCTATATCCTAATCTGACTTTGGTGCAGGTCGTGTTCTTCACATTACAGTCTGTTAAACACACACTATCAAATGAAATCAAAAGTTTAATTGTCACATGCACAGGATACAGAAAGTGTAAACGGTACAGTGAAATGGTTACTTGCATAGTGGAGTCTTTTGTTTAGACATGTAGCTAGCTAAACATTGAACCATAACCCAAACTCAGAATACCAGGCAGGTAGCAAAAGCTAACCAACTAGGTCCAATGTTAGCTACCTAGCTATCATTAGTTATAGCCTAGCAATGCAAATGCTTTTCTGAGATATGAATGATATTACTACAGAGATCATACACTTAACGTTAGCTAGCGAGCCAGCCAGCTAACGTTAGCTAGCTAACAGTATGGAGACAAGTGTTATTTTTTTTTTTTTATACAACCGCCTCCTGTGTTCTCGTTTCGAGACTCTCCGCATTAGGGAATTATTTATCTGCTTCCACCGGGCATTCCACTGATTTCAAAACTCTATCGACTTCTTCCGTGACAACATTTTTGATCACCGTTTCTTCTGATGACCGTGATGGGGGAAGACTCTACAATGTCTGGTTCAATGGAAATGTTTTAACCTAAATCAGAGATTCCTTAATCTTCTGATTCATTTTCAGAGTCTGAGAGATTCAGCATGGCACGATTGTCCACCAGAAAGTAGTCCATCACAACTTTTCCCACTGATCTTTGTCGATAGTGCTATGAACTTCAGGTCAGCAACGCAACACTTTTTCAGTTCTTCATGATATCCTTCAAAAAAAGCTGCTGCTAATCCACACATGCTGAGCAGCTCATGTTATAGACCGACGCATGCTACATGGCAGACCAATCCAAACTCCTCTTTCGGCATGTCCAGCCAATCACGGCTAGTGGGAAGGGTCCTGTATTTTTTCGTAATTTATTTGTATTTAAAGATCACATACAAGTTTGTTATTAAGGCACATGTTCCAGAAGGCATGTCTGCCATAACGAATTTTGATTGAAAAAATAATGTAAAAAAATCAAATGCCTCTCCTCCTGAAGTAGTGCCGTGCGACATACAGTGGGGAAAAAAGTATTTAGTCAGCCACCAATTGTGCAAGTTCTCCCACTTAAAAAGATGAGAGGCCTGTAATTTTCATCATAGGTACACATCAACTATGACAGACAAAATGAGGAAAAACATTCCAGAAAATCACATTGTAGGATTTTTTATGAATTTATTAGCAAATTATGGTGGAAAATAAGTATTTGGTCAATAACAAAAGTTTCTCAATACTTTGTTATATACCCTTTGTTGGCAATGACACAGGTCAAAGTACTAACCCTTCCCTTGTTCGAACACACACACACACACACACACACACACGAGATGCCCACATCAAAGCAAGCCTCCAAAACAGAAATCTTGTTCTGTCGCATTTCCTAATGAGAGGAATTGAAACAGGCTAAATCAGGAATCATATCTATGCCTTTTAAATTAAAGTCAAATTTAATTCAACTTTATTTATCCCAGAGGGGCAAATATTTTCAATTACAATTTGTTTACTTTAAGTAACTATTATTACATTTATTTTAAACTTGGGGTGGGTGTATACTTCGATGGGCGGGAGTGACGCGTGTCATTCTACGATGTGAATCTCGGTCATCATCTCTACACGTACGACCATGTGCCAGCCAATCAAAGACTCTTCCCCGTCTTCAGCCCTGGAGACAACCACGTCATGATTGTTACACCCCTCACTGACACAAACCACCTGTGTGGACGAATATGCTCAGTGCCAGTCCAAGCCTTTTTGGGGAGAGTTCTGGTCAGGATCACTTGACTGGTTAGTTTTTTTGTCAATGTTTTGTAAAGTTTTTAAAGATGTCTTAATAAAAGTTTTGTTTCGTTATTTTTTTACCTCAAGCTCCTTTTTGTTGCATGTAGAAAACCTATTTTGTCTTCTAACAGGATGGTATAGTGGCATTGCCTAATTTTCATTTAACATGGGATGAATTTGAAAACATTATTACCTTCTGTCCTTGTTTTCTCAATGAATCTTATTGGAGGAGATCTGAATGAGGGACCTTGGATCTTCCCCTCTAATGGAGTTGAGGAGACCCAGGGGAAGATCTCAATTGCAAATTCCTCTCTACTAGTCTCATTCTCAAAACCCATTGGATGAGAAAGCCAGAGGTCCCTCCCCTCTGACCTTCTACTCCAATCGGTTTAGAGGAGGAGACTACGAGAGAGGACTCGATGAGTATGAAATTGAGATCTTCCCCAGGATGGAGGAAGCCAGGGTTGACTGCTAGTAATGTTTTCAGACAGCCATGGTTGAGGCACATGCAGTGCTCGACTTGGGCAGGAGCGGACAGGAACTGGGTACTGGCAAAGATGATAGTGGGGGGCGGAATGGTTACAGTATAGACACTTGCCAGTCTTTTTAAAACCACCCCAAATTCATTAGGGTGATTTGTTCAGAATGTTGCAGATGATAAGAGGGCAATGTTTTATGTAGGGCTACGTTCCACTTCTCCACATTTCTCCGAAAGCATTGACTTGGTGCAAGCATTGGCTGGAAAGTGTTACCACCATTGTTAAATCCATAACTGGGAGTGTGCAAGTGTACACTTTGGGAGAAAGGAGACATTGGGACGCAATCCATGACTGCAAATGTAAGCAACAGAAGGTTTGGGAATGGGGATGCAGCCTAGGTTTAATTTCTTTCTGCAACAGTTCAACTTTCCTCCATTTTACACTCTGTAGAATGTTTGATTAAACATACAGTATATGACTGGACAAAGCCATTAACCACGTGATACCATTCATTCCTATGTCACAATGTCATGAAGACACATGCGCAGTTTGAGCTACTCCAGGAAGTGACGTCGTAGACTGCCCCATTTTGTTGAGTAACTAAAGTTGAAGGCTATCCGGGGTACTGCAGGCTGACATTCTGTGTGAGTTTTTATTTGTTATATATAATTTGTTAAAGGACGTTTTGTCTTAAATAAAAATATTTGCATGAAGATTGCCATTTTTCTGCAAACAATGCGGGGGCAGTTGTTCTCCCCTGAGTATCTCGCTCTCTTTATCACCCATTCTCCCAGCATACCCACTCACAGTGGTGCTGCTAGTAGATCCATGGAATCATGAGATGTTTCTTCTCTCCCTCCCATGTTGTCTGTGTCAATCAAGATAGCAGTATCTCTCGCTCTGACAGAACATGTCCCGGATCCCCTCGTGCTTTTTACACATCCTGTTCTCCACAGGGTCGATCAGCTTGTCTCTTCAGATTCTCCACTCTGAGGCTCCAGGTGAGCCTCACAGTAAGAGGTCAGACACACCAGGCAGGACTTCAGGGCCTTGAGCTTTATTGTAGAACAAACATCACAAGCAACCTCCCGAGGACCAGTGAAGACCGGGTGCTTCACAGCGTAGGGCGGCAGGTAGCTTAGTGGGTAAGAGTGTTGTGCCAGTAACTGAAAGGTCGCTGGTTCTAATCCCCGAGCCGACTAGGTGAAAAATCTGTCGATGTGCCCTTAAGCAAGGCACTTAACCCTAATTGCTCCTGTAAGTCGCTCTGGATGAGAGCGTCTGCTAAATGACAAAAAAAAAATATATATATATATATATATACACTGCTCAAAAAAATAAAGGGAACACAAAAATAACACATCCTAGATCTGAATGAATGAAATAATCTTAAATACTTTTTTCTTTACATAGTTGAATGTGCTGACAACAAAATCACACAATAATTATCAATGGAAATCAAATGTATCAACCCATGGAGGTCTGGATTTGGAGTCACCCTCAAAATTAACGTGGAAAACCACACTACAGGCTGATCCAACTTGTAATGTAATGTCCTTAAAACAAGTCAAAATGAGGCTCAGTAGTGTGTGTGGCCTCCACGTGCCTGTATGACCTCCCTACAATGCCTGGGCATGCTCCTGATGAGGTGGCGGATGGTCTCCTGAGGGATCTCCTCCCAGACCTGGACTAAAGCATCCGCCAACTCCTGGACAGTCTGTGGTAAAACGTGGCGTTCGTGGATGGAGCGAGACATGATGTCCCAGATGTGCTCAATTGGATTCAGGTCTGGGGAACGGGCGGGCCAGTCCATAGCATCAATGCCTTCCTCTTGCAGGAACTGCTGACACACTCCAGCCACATGAGGTCTAGCATTGTCTTGCATTAGGAGGAACCCAGGGCCAACCGCACCAGCATATGGTCTCACAAGGGGTCTGAGGATCTCATCTCGGTACCTAATTGGCAGTCAGGCTACCTCTGGCGAGCACATGTAGGGCTGTGCGCCCCCCCCCCCCCCCCCCCCCCCCCAAAGAAATGCCACCCCACACCATGACTGACCCACCGCCAAACCGGTCATGCTGGAGGATGTTGCAGGCAGCAGAACGTTCTCCACGGCGTCTCCAGACTCTGTCACGTCTGTCACGTGCTCAGTGTGAACCTGCTTTCATCTGTGAAGAGCACAGGGCGCCAGTGGTGAATTTGCCAATCTTGGTGTTCTCTGGCAAATGCCAAACGTCCTGCACGGTGTTGGGCTGTAAGCACAACCCCCACCTGTGGACGTCGGGCCCTCATACCACCCTCATGGAGTCTGTTTCTGACCGTTTGAGCAGACACATGCACATTTGTGGCCTGCTGGAGGTCATTTTGCATGGCTCTGGCAGTGCTCCTCCTGCTCCTCCTTGCACAAAGGCGGAGGTAGCGGTCCTGCTGCTGGGTTGTTGCCCTCCTACGGCCTCCTCCATGTCTCCTGATGTACTAGCCTGTCTCCTGGTAGCGCCTCCTTGCTCTGGACACTACGCTGACAGACACAGCAAACCTTCTTGCCACAGCTCGCATTGATGTGCCATCCTGGATGAGCTGCACTACCTGAGCCACTTGTGTGGGTTGTAGACTCCGTCTCATGCTACCACTAGTGTGAAAGCACCGCCAGCATTCAAAAGTGACCAAAACATCAGCCAGGAAGCATAGGAACTGAGAAGTGGTCTGTGGTCACCACCTGCAGAACCATTTCATTATTGGGGGTGTCTTGCTAATTGCCTATAATTTCCACCTGTTGTCTATTCCATTTGCACAACAGCATGTGCAATGTATTGTCAATCAGTGTTGCTTCCTAAGTGGACAGTTTGATTTCACAGAAGTGTGATTGACTTGGAGTCACATTGTGTTGTTTAAGTGTTCCCTTTATTTTTTTGAGCAGTATATACAGTGGGGGAAAAAAGTATTTAGTCAGCCACCAATTGTGCAAGTTTTCCCACTTAAAAAGATGAGAGGCCTGTAATTTTCATCATAGGTACACGTCAACTATGACTGACAAAATGAGAATTTTTTTTCCAGAAAATCACATTGTAGGATTTTTTATGAATTTATTTGCAAATTATGGTGGAAAATAAGTATTTGGTCAATAACAAAAGTTTCTCAATACTTTGTTATATACCCTTTGTTGGCAATGACACAGGTCAAACGTTTTCTGTAAGTCTTCACAAGGTTTTCACACACTGTTGCTGGTATTTTGGCCCATTCCTCCATGCAGATCTCCTCTCGGAGCAGTGATGTTTTGGGGCTGTCGCTGGGCAACACGGACTTTCAACTCCCTCCAAAGATTTTCTATGGGGTTGAGATCTGGAGACTGGCTAGGCCACTCCAGGACCTTGTAATGCTTCTTACGAAGCCACTCCTTCGTTGCCCGGGCGGTGTATTTGGGATCATTGTCATGCTGAAAGACCCAGCCACGTTTCATCTTCAATGCCCTTGCTGATGGAAGGAGGTTTTCACTCAAAATCTCACGATACATGGCCCATTCATTCTTTCCTTTACACGGATCAGTCGTCCTGGTCCCTTTGCAGAAAAACAGCCCCAAAGCATGATGTTTCCACCCCCATGCTTCACAGTAGGTATGGTGTTCTTTGGATGCAACTCAGCATTCTTTGTCCTCCAAACACGACGAGTTGAGTTTTTACCAAAAAGTTCTATTTTGGTTTCATCTGACCATATGACATTCTCCCAATCCTCTTCTGGATCATCCAAATGCACTCTAGCAAACTTCAGATGGGCCTGGACATGTACTGGCTTAAGCTGGGGGACACGTCTGGCACTGCAGGATTTGAGTCCCTGGCGGCGTAGTGTGTTACTGATGGTAGGCTTTGTTACTTTGGTCCCAGCTCTCTGCAGGTCATTCACTAGGTCCCCCCGTGTGGTTCTGGGATTTTTGCTCACCGTTCTTGTGATCATTTTGACCCCACGGGGTGAGATCTTGCGTGGAGCCCCAGATCGAGGGAGATTATCAGACGTCTTGTATGTCTTCCATTTCCTAATAATTGCTCCCACAGTTGATTTCTTCAAACCAAGCTGATTACCTATTGCAGATTCAGTCTTCCCAGCCTGGTGCAGGTCTACAATTTTGTTTCTGGTGTCCTTTGACAGCTCTTTGGTCTTGGCCATAGTGGAGTTTGGACTGTGACTGTTTGAGGTTGTGGACAGGTGTCTTTAATACTGATAACAAGTTCAAACAGGTGCCATTAATACAGGTAACGAGTGGAGGACAGAGGAGCCTCTTAAAGAAGAAGTTACAGGTCTGTGAGAGCCAGAAATCTTGCTTGTTTGTAGGTGAACAAATACTTATGTACTTAAATACTTATATTTTCTCAATTTGTCTGTCATAGTTGACGTGTACCCATGATGAAAATTACACACCTCTCTCATCTTTTTAAGTGGGAGAACATGCACAATTGGTGGCTGACTAAATACTTTTTTCCCCCACTGTTTATCCTTAACATTCACAGACTTAAAATGATCAACTACTTCCTTGTATGACGTGTTGACCCGGAGCTCAGGTCTTTTGAAGAACTCCTCTTTACACATAGGGCACTGGGGTATATCTCTGGAATCTCAGTAACTTTCAATACAATTCTTACAGAAGTTATGGCCACGAGGAGTAGTGACTGGATAAGTGAACAATTCCAGACTGAGCAATTGAACTGCCTCTCAAGCAGACTACTTCTAGAGGAAGCCATATATCTGAAAATAGAATAGTGTGTTGATCGATGCCATGTGAATCTTGACCCATATACCCCATATCTCTTACAACTTGGCAAACACTTCCAATCTGTGTTTAGCGCCAACTGATGGCAATGGGGTGAAATGACCGACACACTCGTAGGCTACTCCAGTGTGTCATTGTCATGCAGGTATAGCTTGACTTACTCTGGTTAGTTTTTGTAACGTTTGCATGGAAAAAATTATAATCCAGTCATTATAGCCTAGGCCTAATTGGTACATTTCTGACAACTTTGCTTAGGTTTCTGGAGTGATTGTGATGTCGTGGTATTGGGGTTGAGTAGGGTGTGTGTGTGTAAAGGTGGAGACTAGGGAAGTACTCATTTCCTACCATGTCCTGTATTCATAAAGCATCTGACTAGGATTGCTGGTCTAGGATCAGTTTTGCCTTTCGACCATAATATGATTATATGGTCATGGAGAAGGGGCCTGATCCTAGATCAGCACTCCTGCTTTGTGAACACAGGCCCAGGTGAAGTTTGGACACACCCACAGAGTGCTTACTGCTCAGAGCAAAGGGAGAGAGGGAGGGAGATACTGCAGGGTGTGTGATGTTGAGAGCGAGGAAGGGACACTGTAGTGAGTTTCACAGGGCCAAAACCTGTTGTGGATTTACATAGAGAGACGGACAGTACAATACAATACAGTGGAGTAGGAAGCAACCTCCGGAGGACTACAGAGACACGGGACTGTGTGAACACACGAGAAACAGGAGAGCTCAATCAGCATGCAGAGTAAGTTGTATACCTTTTTATTTATTTATTTAAAAAATTATCCCTTTTTTATTGCTGTATTATATCATCTAAATCTCATACGTTATCCTCAAGTTGGTTACCAAGAATGATTGTAAACTTGTTTGGACATAGGAGATTCTTTCACAGCATATGTGGGGAATGTTTTCATGAGTCCGTTTAAAGAAATGTTGATGTAGTATGGAACATAACATACTAAAGTCTGACTCAGTGGTATGGGCGGAGAAATTATCAAGGTCCCACATTGTGTTTTAAAGTCAACATGAAAGATTAGTGTCTAAAGGTACTTTGTTTAGCATGCATTTGATAATAGTTCTGTGGAAATTGACATGGGTGATTCTGCCATATGCTCTCACTTTAACTTCAAACTTCCTGTATGTTTTCGTTATTTGAAGTTGAAAAGGTATTTATCGAAACATGGCATGTCATTTCAGTTTGAGTAGGCTGCGTCCCAAAGGGCATCGTATCCTCTGTATCATGCACAATGCACTACTTTTGACCAGAGTGCATTGTATAGGGAATATGGTGCCATTTGAGAGCAGACATACAGTACGCATCTGTACAGATTTTAAAAAAACCTAGAGCAGGTACAAGGTAGAGATACAGCCTGCATTTCTACATTCCAGGGATGGTTTACAGCTGAAGTGTTTGGAACAAACTCTTTCACAACCCGTTTATTGATGGGAGTGAGCCTTGTGTTGATGTTTAAAAAGTTATGGCTATGGTGCTCATTTGAATATACTGGCTTTTTCGTTTCTCTCTCTCTCCTACACACTCACTCCCCTCCCTCTGTCAGGTGTGAGATCCCCAGGGAGGGGGGGCACTTTGTCAGAGGAGTCGTTCCAATGTTCTATCTGTCTGGAGGTCTTCGTAGAGCCTGTCTCTACCCCCTGCGGACACAGCTTCTGCAAGGCCTGTCTTCAGGTATCATATTTACTTTATAAAGCTCTTTTTACATCAGCAGTTGTCATAAAGTGCTTTACAGTTACCTGGCCTAGACCCCAAAAAGCAAGCAAAACATAAGCGAAATGTCAGTGGCCAGGAAAAACATTCTAGAATGTATTAAGGAACCTAGGAAGAATACTAGACTATGTGCTTCCAACCCCTTGTGGGTGTGTGTGTGTGTTTCCATGGACTGTAAGGAAAATGGATGAATAAAGTCCTTCTCTTTCTCCTCCTCATTCTGTAGGGCTACTGGGACCACAGCAAGAAGTTCCAGTGCCCCATGTGTAAGAAGAGCTACACCCGGAGGCCGGAGCTCAGCATCAACCGGGTCCTCGCCGAGATCTCTTCCCAGTTCCAGGGGCTCGATGTGGGGGTGACTACACCGAACACGAAGGCGGGTGCGGTGGCTGGAAGTCTGGCGGCGGGACATGGGTTTCACGGAGAGTCACCGTCGGCTGCGGCGGAGGGTGGGGAGTTCGCCCGGGCGGGCGAGGTGCCGTGTGATGCGTGCATTGGGAGGAAGATGAGGGCCCTGAAATCTTGTCTCAACTGTCCCGGGTCATACTGTGAGGCACATCTCCGACATCACAAGTGAGAAATAACAAATATATCTTCTTAGTGTTTTGCCTTCTTCTCTCTATGACTGAATTGAAATGTAATTGACCCCCACCCTGACACATAAGTTAAACTTTACCTAAACACAGGAAGGTGAAATCTCTGACGTCCCACCGCCTGGTTGAGCCCTTGCACCACCTGGAAGAGAAGATCTGTAAGAAGCACGAGCGCCTGCTGGAGGTCTACTGTCGTAACGACCGCGGCTGCGTCTGCATCTCCTGCGCAGAGGCCGCACACAAGACCCACGAGATCGTCTCAGTCGACCGTGAGTGGAAGAAGAAGATGGTGAGTCCAGGGTAGACATATGGATACAGCAGAAAGATAGGCTAGATAGCCACACTTTAGCTCAGTGGGCTAACACAGTCTTGTAGTGCACAGGAGACCATGGTTCGAACCCTAGTTGATTATGATGGCAGAAATGATGTGTAACAGTGCGTTAGCTCAGCGGGCTAACACAGATAGGCAGGATGGCTGAGATGTATAACACTATAACCTGTGGATACATTACTGTTGAATACAGCCAGCCCTTGGGTAACAGAGGTGATTCAGCATACATCATACCTAGCATCTGCATCACATCTACCCAGTAATCGCATAAAACGCACCCCCTCCCGTGTATTTCTTGCTTTTGTACTGTACTATACATCAAACTTTAATATTTTCTGCACTCACACAGAGTCATCTGGGTAAGTGGAGGTTGGAGCTGAAACACCTGATCAAGGAGCGGGCCAAGAAGCTGGAGGAGATCAACCAGTCCATACGGGTCATCAAAGTGAGTCCCTCGTATAAATGGTGATGTCATCAAAATGCACCACCTTTTGTCTTTTGTGGTGTTTGGTTGAGTGAGAGTAAGCTGGGTTGTATTCATTAGGGCAAACCGTAGTGAATCAACAATAGTTAATTGTATAGTTGATTGGCATACCGCCTCTTGATCAGGGCTCTTTTATTTCTGCTAAATAAATATCTATCTTGATGGGACATATGGATGAATAAAGTTATATGATGTATAAATCAAATAGAATACATTTGCATAGTGTCAATACCCCCATAGTGTCCCCAACCCTTACACTAGGCCTTACAGTTGACTACCATAGAAAGCATTTTTGCTCCCATGTTTGTAATGGCTCTGATCCATCTCTTAGGCCTAGGCAGACTAGCCGGCGTGGCCAGTGCAAACATTTACCTGAGTGCCCGCACCTTGTTTTAAGACTACAGTCCTTAACTAGTACCTCCTGGAAACTCCCTTTGTGGACCAAAGAGGTTAAGATAGTAGAATTTCTGTCAGCTTTAAAGGGGCAATCCAGTATTAAATAACAGCAAAACGACTTGTTTAGGTAAACAGCTGACACATGGGACTGGAGAAAACGTTGTCAGTCTCAAATTCATAGACAGGCGCTAGCCAAGGTCGAGGGGTCAATTCCTGCAGGGATCACATAGACACAGCCAACTGAGACTTGGCTAAATAGTAGTTAATAGCAGTAAACTGTTTTCTCTGTAGCAGTACTGACTACTCACTAAAACTCGCTTAGTTCACTGCTACGCTGGTTGACCAGTCTCCTGGTCAGATATTGACTGTAAATAGAGCACAGTGCAACTGCAGTCCACTTGAGCCGTGTTTAAAAATGCGATGAGGTTACAGAGGGAGGGTATATCTTGGTGGGTTACTTACTGACTAGAGGGAGGGAGGGGGGAGAGGGATGAGAGGGGGGGAGTGAGTGGGATGATAAACAATTCTGTTCATAGGTTTTGATTTTCAATCATGTTTTTATATTATACACTTTTCCTGTGTAGTCATGAACACGTGACATGGAAAGGAAGCATAACAAAACACAAACTGTTTCCTCCAACTCAAGCAGGTAGATATTTGCCTGTGGGCTGAGAGGGATAAGGCAGCCAGACCTGTTAGGCCAGTTGTGCTGTTGGCAAACATGTACATCAGTTGTGTGTCGACAGCTTTAGAGTAACTTTACATCACTCAAACGTGTACCTCAGCCGTGTGTGTTTTCACACACAACCTCTCTCCTGCATCTCCCCATCTTTATAGCAGTGCTCAGAGGGAGATGTAGGAGAGCGATGGATTTATCTGTATCTCCAGAATATGTCTGTATACAGTGCATTCGGAAGGTATTCAGACCAGTTGACTTTTTTCCACATTTTGTTACGTTACAGCTTTATTCTAAAATGGATTAAATAAAAATTTTTCCTCATCAATCTACACACAATACCCAATAATGACAAAGTGAAAACCGTTTTTTAGAAATGTTTGCAAATGTATAAAAGAAAAAAACAGAGACCTTATTTACATAAGTATTCAGACCCTTTGCTATGAGACTAAAATTAGCTCAGATGCATCTTGTTTCCATTGATCATCCTTGAGATGTTTCTACAACTTGATTGGAGTCCAGCTGTGGTAATGTATTTGTCTGTATCTCTAGAATATGTCTGTACATGTCACTCTGTCCTCTCCCATCTCTATGACTCTCAATAGAACAATGTCTCAATATCTGTGTACTATGTATGTCTGTCTATAACCTGTCTTTATAGAGCAGCACCCAGAGGGAGTTGGAGGACAGTTGGCAGGTGTATGCAGAGCTACAAAGTCTAGTGGAGCAGAGCCAGGCTGAGCTGGTGGAGCTGATCGGTACGAGACAGCGTGAGGCGGAGAGGCATGCCCAGGAGCTGGTCCGAGGTCTGGAGGACGAACTGAGCCAGCTCCGGAAGAGGAGCGGAGAGCTGGACGCCCTGGCACAGAACCAGGATAAAGTAATCTTCCTCAAGGTAGGCTAGGACATGACGAGGGGATACACAGGCCCACACACACAGAAACACACAGACACACGCATAACACACACACACACACACACCATACACAGTTAAACCCCTCCTCGTCCTCCCCTGCAGAGCTTGCCCACACTGGCGCCCCTCCCAGAGCCCATTAATTGGTCAGGTGTGAGTGTGAACACAGACCTCTACCTAGGAACTATCCAATCATCCGTCAGCACCCTCGTCGACAGGTTCCAGGAAGAACTCAAGAGTCTGTACGGAAAAGGTGGGCAAAATCAACCATTATTTTATACAGTCTTGGTCAAAAGTTTTGAGAATTGTTGGTCTTCACAAAGTTTGCTGCTTCAGTGTTTTTAGGTATTTTGTCAGAATAATTACAAGCATTCCATAAGTGTCAAAGGATTTTATTGACAATTACATTAAGTTTATGCAAAGAGTCAATATTTGCAGTGTTGACCCTTCTTTTTCAAGACCTCTGCAATCCGCCCTGGCATGCTGTCAATTAACTTATGGGCCACATCCTGACTGATGGCAGCCCGTTCTTACATAATCAATGCTTGGAGTTTGTCAGAATTTGTGAGTTTTTGTTTGTCCACCCGCCTCTTGAAGATTGACCACAAGTTCTCAGTGGGATTAAGGTCTGGGGAGTTTCCTGGCCATGGACCCAAAATGTTGATGTTTTGTTCCCCGAGCCACTTAGTTATCACTTTTGCCTTATGGCAAGGTGCTCCATCATGCTGAAAAAGGCATTGTTCGTCACCAAACTGTTCTTGGATGGTTGGGAGAAATTGCTCTCGGAGGATGTGATGGTACCATTCTTTATTCATGGCTGTGTTCTTAGGCAAAATTGTGAGTGAGCCCACTCCCTTGGCTGAGAAGCAACCCCACACATGAATAGTCTCAGGATACTTTACTGTTGGCATGACACAGGACTGATGGTAGCGCTCACCTTTTCTTCTCTGGACAAGCTTTTTCCGGATGCCCCAAAAAATCGGAAAGGGGATTCATCAGAGAAAATGACTTTACCCCAGTCCTCAGCAGTCCAATCCCTGTACCTTTTGCAGAATATCCGTCTGTCCCTGATGTTTTTCCTGGAGAGAAGTGGCTTCCTCGCTGCCCTTCTTGACACCAGGCCATCCTCCAAAAGTCTTCGCCTCACTGTGTGTGCAGATGCACTCACACCTGCCTGCTGCCATTCCTGAGCAAGCTCTGCAATGGTGGTGCCCCGATCCCGCAGCTGAATCAACTTTAGGAGACGATCCTGGCGCTTGCTGGACTTTCTTGTGCGCCCTGAAGCCTTCTTCACAACAATTGAACCTCTCTCCTTGACGTTCTTGATGATCCGATAAATGGTTGATTTAGGTGCAATCTTACTAGCAGCAATATCCTTGCCTGTGAAGCCCTTTTTGTGCAAAGCAATGATGACGGCACGTGTTTCCTTGCAGGTAACCATGGTTAACAGAGGAAGAACAATGATTTCAAGCAACACCCTCCTTTTAAAGCTTCCAGTCTGTTATTCTAACTCAATCAGCATGACAGAGTGATCTCCAGCCTTGTCCTCGTCAACACTCTCACCTGTGTTAACGAGAGAATCACTGACATGATGTCAGCTGGTCCTTTTGTGGCAGGGCTGAAATGCAGTGGAAATGTTTTTTGGGGATTAAGTTCATTTTCATGGAAAAGAGGGACTTTGCAATGAATTGTAATTCATCTGATCACTCTTCATAACATTCTGGAGTATATGCAAATTGCCATCATAAAAACTGAGGCAGCAGACTTTGTGAAAGTTAATATGTGTGTCATACTCAAAACTTTTGACCACGACTGTAGATCAAATCATACCTTGTTTGCCAGGGTAAGATAATGGTGCACTACCTACAGCAGGGGTAGGCAACCCTGTTCCTGGAGGGCCACAGGTACTGCAGGATTTTGTTGCAACTAGGCACAACACCTGACCAACTGAACTAATTGATCAGTCCAGTGATTGCCTAAATTCAACACACCTGGTCTTCCACGTCAGTTAAATCAAAAACATGAAGTTCTAGTGCCAGGGTTGCCTACCCCTGATATACAGTATAAGGCTTTTGTCAAAAGCGGAGCAATATGTGTAAAACTGTAAAATTCGAGAGACAACCATTGTCACGTGCTTCCTGTGTGACCTCACTTCCTGTTTCCAAATCCCATTTCTCTCCAGGTAGAAGTTGCAGAGGGGAAAAAAAGTATTTAGTCAGCCACCAATTGTGCAAGTTCTCCCACTTAAAAAGATGAGAGAGGCCTGTAATTTTCATCATAGGTACACGTCAACTATGACAGACAAATTGAGAAAATATAAGTATTTAAGTAAATAAGTATTTGGTCACCTACAAACAAGCAAGATTTCTGGCTCTCACAGACCTGTAACTTCTTCTTTAAGAGGCTCCTCTGTCCTCCACTCGTTACCTGTATTAATGGCACCTGTTTGAACTTGTTATCAGTATAAAAGACACCTGTCCACAACCTCAAACAGTCACACTCCAAACTCCACTATGGCCAAGACCAAAGAGCTGTCAAAGGACACCAGAAACAAAATTGTAGACCTGCACCAGGCTGGGAAGACTGAATCTGCAATAGGTAAGCAGCTTGGTTTGAAGAAATCAACTGTGGGAGCAATTATTAGGAAATGGAAGACATACAAGACCACTGATGATCTCCCTTGATCTGGGGCTCCACGCAAGATCTCACCCCGTGGGGTCAAAATGATCACAAGAACGGTGAGCAAAAATCCCAGAACCACACGGGGGGACCTAGTGAATGACCTGCAGAGAGCTGGGACCAAAGTAACAAAGCCTACGATCAGTAACACACTACGCCGCCAGGGACTCAAATCCTGCAGTGCCAGACGTGTCCCCCTGCTTAAGCCACTACATGTCCAGGCCCGTCTGAAGTTTGCTAGAGTGCATTTGGATGATCCAGAAGAGGATTGGGAGAATGTCATATGGTCAGATGAAACCAAAATATAACTTTTTGGTCAAAACTCAACTCGTCGAGTTTGGAGGACAAAGAATGCTGAGTTGCATCCAAAGAACACCATACCTAGTTTGAAGCATGGGGGTGGAAACATCATGCTTTGGGGCTGTTTTTCTGCAAAGGGACCAGGACGACTGATCCGTGTAAAGGAAAGAATGAATGGGGCCATGTATTGTGAGACTTTGAGTGAAAACCTCCTTCCATCAGCAAGGGCATTGAAGATGAAACGTGGCTGGGTCTTTCAGCATGACAATGATCCCAAACACACCGCCCGGGCAACGAAGGAGTGGCTTCGTAAGAAGCATTTCAAGGTCCTGGAGTGGCCTAGCCAATCTCCAGATCTCAACCCCATAGAAAATCTTTGGAGGGAGTTGAAAGTCCGTGTTGCCCAGCGACAGCCCCAAAACATCACTGCTCCTAGAGGAGATCTGCATGGAGGAATGGGCCAAAATACCAGCAACAGTGTGTGAAAACCTTGTGAAGACTTACAGAAAACGTTTGACCTGTGTCATTGCCAACAAAGGGTATATAACAAAGTATTGAGAAACTTTTGTTATTGACCAAATACGTATTTTCCACCATAATTTGCAAATAAATTCAATAAAAATCCTACAATGTGATTTTCTGGAAAATAAATTCTAATTTTGTCTGTCATAGTTGACGTGTACCTATGATGAAAATTACAGGCCTCTCTCATCTTTTTAAGTGGGAGAACTTGCACAATTGGTGGCTGACTAAATACTTTTTTCCCCCACTGTACCTGTAGGCACCAATCTAGGATCAGCATAGTTTCCCTCAATTCTTATCTCAACTGCAGGGAAGAAAAAACACAAAACTGACCTTACATCAGTGTTTATCACGGCTCATAATAATGGCCAGAAAGGAACAAATGGAATGGCATCAATGGAATGGCATGGGTTTGATGCATTTGATACTATTCCACTCCAGCCGTTAGCATTAGCCACTAACCTCCTGTGGTGTCTATGTAGCTATCTAGATGTAGGTCATTGGACTGGCTCCTCTATATAGAGAGTGAATCATCAGATGGGATACATAGTGAAGTACAGTAGATGCCAAAGGTCAGCCATCTGTTAGTAATGAGATGGCAACAACAGGCGACTGACTGACAGCGCCACATGAAGGTGGGATTAGCACTGTCTGTTTACCTCCACTGTCGACTTTGACTCTGACTCCCTCTCTCTCTCTCTCTCTCTCTCTCTCTCTGACTGTCTCGCTCTCTGTATCGCTCTCTCTCGCTCTCTTTCTCTCACTCTCTCTCTCTCATGCTCTGTCTCGCTCGCGCTCTCTCTCTGTCTCGCTCGCGCTCTCTCTCTGTCTCGCTCGCGCTCTCTCTCTGTCTCGCTCGCGCTCTCTCTCTGTCTCGCTCGCGCTCTCTCTCTGTCTCGCTCGCGCTCCCTCTCTGTCTCGCTCGCGCTCTCTCTCTGTCTCTCTCGCGCTCTTTCTCTCTGTCTCGCTCGCGCTCTTTCCCTCTGTCTCGCTCGCGCTCTTTCTCGCTCTCTCTCTCGCTCGCACTTTCTCGCGCTCTCCCTCTATCTCGCTCTCTTGCTCTGTAGCTCGCTTGCTCTCTCAATTCAATTTAAAAGGCTTTATTGGCTTGGTAAACATATGTTCACATTTCCAAAGCAAGTGAAATAGATAATAAACAAAAGTTAAATAAACAATACAAAAATGTACAGTAAACATTACACTCAGTGTTGTAACAATGAGCAATAGTTAAAGTACAAAAGGGAAAATAAATAAACATAAATATGGATTGTATTAACAATGGTGTTTGTTCTTCACTGGTTGCCCTTTTCTTGTGGCAACAGGTCACAAATCTTGCTGCTGTGATGGCACACTGTGGTATTTCACCTAATAGATTTGGGTGTTTATCAAAATTGGATTTGTTTTCGAATTCTTTGTGGGTCTGTGCAATCTGAGGGAAATATGTGTTTCTAATATGGTCATTCATTTGGCAGGAGGTTAGGAATTGCGCTCTCTCGCATTCTCTCTCTCTCTCTCTGTCTCGCTCGCTGTGTCTCTCTCCCTCATTTTGTGGGCAGTGTGCACATAGCCTGTCTTCTCTTTAGAGCCAGGTCTGCCTCCCACTGTCAATAGCTAGGCTATGCTCACTGAGTCTGTACATAGCTTTCCTTCATTTTGGGACAGTCACAGTGGTCAGGTATTCTGCCACTGTGTACTCTCTGTTTAGGTCCAAATAGCATTCCAGTTTATTCTGTTTTTTTGGTTAATTCTTTCCAATGTGTCAAGTAATTATATTTTTTATTCTGTCTCTCTGACTCTGACAGTGTGTCTCTCTTTCTCTCCTTTGCAGAGCTCAGGAAGCTGCAGAACTATGCAAGTGAGTACAGTTCGTTTTTTTTTAGATAGGTGCGAATTTGAATTTCAAGTGTGATGATTTGGGTACACATGCTCCTCTTTGAAACTACTTTGTGTTAACGTTTATGACAGAATGATGTTGTCTTCTAAAGTTTCAGTCGATAATAGAGGAAAATAGTAAGGCAGAGGCTTTGTTGATCCTCAGTAATTCTGTTCTGTCTATACTTCACCATATGGTGTCAGTACTGGGTCATGATTACACTTAGGAAGGATACAAACCTACAGTAGCAGTGGAGGTTGGTGTCACCTTAATTGGGGAGGACGGGAACGTAGTAATGGCTGGAGAGGAATAAGTAGAAAGGTATCAACAACATCAAACACATGGTTTCAATGTGTTTGATGCCATTCCATTCGCTCCGTTCCAGCCATTATTATGAGCTGTCTCCCCTCAGCAGCCTCCACTGGTTGTTCACTCCAGGGAAATGTCCACTCCTCGATTCTATTTGGTCAGTTACATACATTGTTTTAAATGGAACTTGGACTGGTCACAATATAACCCACCCTCTTTTAAATAGAACTTACACTGTTCTCATAAGAATCAACGCTGTTCTCAATAGAACCATCACTGTTCTCAACACTGCTCTCTCTCTCTCCTCCAGGTGAGGTGTACCTGGACCCGGGTACGGCCCAGAGGAACCTGGTCCTGTCAGAGGATGGTCGCCAGGTGATGTACGAGGAACAGAAGCACAACCAGTCGGAAGGCACTCGTCGCTTCAGCCCCGCCCTCTTCGTGATCGCTCGCGAGGGCCTGTCCTCTGGACGCCATTACTGGGAGGTCGAGGTGGGCCACAAGACTGCCTGGACTGTGGGCGTGATGCGGGCGTTGGCACGCCGGAAGGGAGAGATAAAGCTGAGCCCTGATGGAGGGTACTGCTGCCTTTCTATTTTAGTTTATTTATTTTTTACATTGAAATGTTATACATTTTGAAGGATAAAAGTTCAAATGTAATACACAAATCTATACGTCCTTCCACACAAAACATCACAAATTAACAAAAAATCAAAACACATTCAAAGAAATTCAAAAAGCTTGAGAGTCTGGATAGATGTCATGCCCTTGTTGTTACAGAGCATGTTATTCAGTGTATCAAAGTAATTATATAATTCTACCTTTTTAAAATATTGAGTAGGATGTTTTTTTAAATTCTCTTGGTAACACTTGCCGATAAGGGTACATGAATAGACATTCATAATTAGTTAACATTAGCTAATACATTTACAGATCATTTATGGATGTGATATTTAGCAAGAATAATAATCTCGTCAATTCATCACAAAGGTACTGGTGCCTGTGGCTGAAGTGTGGGGAGGTCAAGGCTCTGGCGTCCACTCGACAGCACCTCCAGCTGACCTCTCATCCCCAGAAGATTGGCATCTTCCTTGACTATGAAGGTGGCCAGGTGTCGTTTTACGACGTCAAGGCGCGCACGCACCTCTTCACGTTCGTGGATACATTCAGCGAGAGTTTGTATCCAATATTTAGTCCCTGTCTCAACCCCGATGGAAAGAACGCGGCCCCGCTCATCATCAGTGCTGTGAAGCATAGCTGAGACAAGACATGATGAGGACTGTGTCCCAAATGGCACCCTATTCCCTATACAGTGCACTAATTTTGACTGCACTACTTTGGGCCCTGGTCAAAAGTAGTGCACTATGCAGGGAATAGCATGACATTTGGGACGAAGTCATGACATGACACACCCCATTCTGCTCAGAGGTTGACCGATCACGGTTTAGTCACTTGATTAGGGGCCTGAGATCTTCCTCACTGTGTGATCTTACCAGGAAAAACTGTGGAACCAAAGTGATAGCTGATATACTGTATAACTAAGGCCCAGAGTTTTCCTCAGGTCAGGTAACATGGTCAGGAAAAGCTAATGTTTGATTGATGACTTTACTGTCCAGATTCTTACTTGCGTTAATACACAGAAGTCTAATGCTTTACATTTTAACTATTTTGATAGCTGGATTAATCAAAATGGACATTTAGTTGGGTATTGCCATACTTTCATTTGGGTATTGCTTTACTAAACAGTAAACAACTAAATATGTTAACTATATGTTAAAGGGGTAGATCTTTGGATAAAAATACATCTTCTAAAAATCCTTACTGTGAAACAGTTGACTTTTTTATAAGTCTTTCATTATATATTTGATAAGTCTAGAAGTAAATTGAAAGCTGTAAACAACAACTACAGTACAGCAAATTCACAGAGAATACATATATATATTTATACTCCGGACTCTGACATTGCTCTTCCTAATATTTCTTAATTCCATTCTTTTACTTTTTGATTTTTGTATATTTTTGTGTATTCTTAGATATGATGGCACTGTTGGAGCTAGGAATACAAGCATTTCACCACACCTGCATTAAAATCTACTAAATATGTAACCAACTACAGTACAGCAAATTCACAGAGAATAACATGTTTACTTTTTACTTCAATCTGAAGCTTTTAAAATAAAGATTTTCTATCAATAAGTAAATCACCCCTGAAATGATATTCAACCAAAGTCCTAGGAAAGAAAACCACTGCAGCAAAGTTAAGTGGAATTCACAGTAGACTTGGAGCTATATAACTTACACTTAAAGTGAGAGATACGACATTATGTGATGTTGACATTCACATTTTAGTAACTTTGCAGATGCTCTTACTCAGCAATTAGGGTTAAGTGCCTTGCTCAAGGGCACATTGACAGATGGTACACCTAGTCGGCTTGGGGATTCGAACCAGCTTTCGGATACTAGCCCAACGATCTTAACTGTTACGCTACCTGCCACCCCGGTATGTCTATTCTATGTGTTGCTAATTGTTGAGTATATGGGGATGGGGCTGTTGGTGGCAGCAGTGTTGTCCAGTGGTCCACTGCCTTCTGCTGAGTGTTCCTATATCTCCCTTTTTGTCTATCTCTCTGCCTCTCTCTTTCTCTATGAACGTTTTCTCTCTACCTTAACTGCTTCAGCAAGAATACACTGAAGGTATTGGGAATTCTATCATATATTTTTGATGGTGTTCGTATTCGATCAGGACAGATGGGAAAGAGCTTAATAACGTTGATTATGTGAGGCTTCAACTAAAGCTTGATCTCAGCTTTTTTTTTTGTACTAAGCTACTGAAATATCTTGATTTTGTACTACAGGCGGGCTGGAGGATGCCTATAAAAACAAATCATTTGGAATTATGTGAGGATAAAATGGCTTGACAAGATCCAGAACGCCTCTTCTTGGTTATAATAATAACAATAATATGTTTTTCCTCCTGAAGTGCACACTCATTCACTTATGTAAAGCCATTGGATTGATATACCAGTCATCTTTCAAATCCATGAAGGGAAGTCCACACGTCTGGAGAAAGGAGAGATTATTCGGAAGCACCCGTTGTTTATGACAGAGAAGGTAGAGCAGATCTATGAATAGCCAACCTTCTAGCCATGGTCTACGTCCCAAATGGCACCCTATTCCCTATATAGTGCAATACCTTTGACCAGAGCCATGTGGGCACTAGTCAAAAGTAGTGCACTGCATAGGGTATATGGTTCCATTTGGAACGCAGACCATGTTCATAAATGCTTGTTGCCCAAATTCAAAAGTGGGTGTGCCAGGGGTGTAGTTTTAACATGCTGCCAACCT
Source organism: Coregonus lavaretus (assembly GCF_964263955.1). Classification (NCBI taxonomy): domain Eukaryota; kingdom Metazoa; phylum Chordata; class Actinopteri; order Salmoniformes; family Salmonidae; genus Coregonus; species Coregonus lavaretus. The sequence continues at coordinate 5,324,493 of NC_140026.1, forward strand.
GCTTTCCAAATCAAACAACTCTTGCTTAGTCCATTTAACATGGGGGATAATTCAAGTAAAGAATGCCTATCAACAGATCTCGCTTGGCTCGTGATCAGAAGTGGCAAGGACCGCATTTATTAAAAATGTTAGTGTTATAATATTAATTCTTCAAGAAGAAATTAATATCTATGTTCAAATATATTGTGGTTCCAGAAATATATTTTGGAAACAATATTAACAATATGAACATCCATCCATCCTTCATGAAGACTGTTTGTTTTAAAACAAACCTGATCTTATACAGTCTTATACAGTGGCTTGCGAAAGTATTCACCCCCCTTGGCATTTTTCCTATTTTGTTGCCTTACAACCTGGAATTAAAATGGATTTTTGGGTTGTTTCTATCATTTGATTTACACAACATGCCTACCACTTTGAAGATGCAAAATATTTTTTCTAGAAATAAGACAAAAAAACAGAACTTGAGCCCCCCCCCCCCCCCCCAAATCAATACTTCGTAGAGCCACCTTTTGCAGCAATTACAGCAGTAAGTCACTTGGGGTATGTCTCTATAAGCTTGGCACATCTAGCCACTGGGATTTTTGCCCATTCTTCAAAGCAAAACTGCTCCAGCTCCTTCAAGTTGGATGGGTTCCGCTGGTATACAGCAATCTTTGAGCGATACCACAGATTCTCAATTGGATTGAGGTCTGGGCTTTGACTAGGCCAATCCAAGACATTTAAATGTTTCCCCTTAAACCACTCAAGTGTTGCTTTAGCAGTATGCTTAGGGTCATTGTCCTACTGGAAGGAGAATCTCCGTCCCAGTCTCAAATCTCTGCAAGACTGAAACAGGTTTCCCTCAAGAATGTCCCTGTATTTAGTGCCATCCATCATTCCTTCAATTCTGACCAGTTACCCAGTCCCTGCTGATGGAAAAACATCCCCACAGCATGATGCTGCCACCACCATGCTTCACTGTGGGGATGGTGTTCTCGGGGTGATGAGAGGTGTTGGATTTGCGCCAGACATAGTGTTTTCCTTGATGGCCAAAAAGCTCAATTTTAGTCTCATCTGACCAGAGTACCTTCTTCCATATGTTTGGGGAGTCTCCCACATGCCTCTTGGCGAACACCAAACGTGTTTGCTTATTTTTTTCTTTAAGCAATGGCTTTTTTCTGGCCACTCTTCCGTAAAGCCAGCTCTGTGGAGCGTACGGCTTAAAGTGGTCCTATGTACAGATACTACAATCTCCGCTGTGGAGCTTTGCAGCTCCTTCAGGGTTATCTTTGGTCTCTTTGTTGCCTCTGATTAATGCCCTCCTTGCCTGGTCCGTGAGTTTTGGTGGGCGGCCCTCTCTTGGCAGGTTTGTTGTGGTGCCATATTCTTTCAATTTTTTAATAATGGATTTAATGGTGCTCCGTGGGATGTTCAAAGTTTCTGATATTTTTTTGTAACCCAACCCTGATCTGTACTTCTCCACAACTTTGTCCCTAACCTGTTTGGAGAGCTCCTTGGTCTTCATGGTGCCGCTTGCTTGGTGGTGCCCCTTGCTTAGTGGTGGTGCCCCTTGCTTAGTGGTGTTGCAGACTCTGGGGCCTTTCAGAACAGGTGTATAAATACTGAGATCATGTGACACTTAGATTGCACACAGGTGGACTTTATTTAACTAATTATGTGACTTTGAAGGTAATTGGTTGCACCAGATCTCATTTAGGGGCTCCATAGCAAAGGGGGTGAATACATATGCACACACCACTTTTCCGTTATTTATTTTTTAGAATTATTTGAAATAAGTAATTTTTTTCACTTCATCGATTTGGACTATTTTGTTACATTACATGAAATCCAAATAAAAATCCATTTAAATTACAGATTTTAATGCAAAAAAATAGGAAAAATGCCAAGGGGGATGAATACTTGTGCAAGGCACTGTATACTGCCTGCTTTATGGCCTGCATCTCACAGGTCAGATATCACAGGTTGGACAACGATCCCAATGTCAATAAAGTGTTACAGAACACTGCAATGTAAAATGTGACTGTGCATGGTCTTCTCTGCCAGTAATGGCTTTCCTTGCAGGAAATAATGGAAATCTGGCAGAGGAGCAGGTCCACTGTTCCATCGGTCTGGACGTGTTCACCAACCCTGTCTCCATCCCGTGGACATAACTTCTGCCGCTGCTGCATCCTAGACTACTGGAGGACCACCGCCCTGTTCCAATGCCCCATGTGCAAGAAGACCTTCTTCAAGAGGCCTGACATTAGCATCAACACCGTCATGAGGGAGATCACAGAGCAATTCAAGGACATCAGGGTTAGCAACGCAGAGCATCTCCAACAGCAGGAGCTCAAAGAGGAACGTGAGCGACAAAAGAAGATGGAGGAACAGAAAAAGATGGCGCAGGAGGAGAAAAAGATTGAGCAGGAAACTAAGAAGAAAGAACAGCAGGATCTGGTTCAAAAGCAGCAGAAACTTCTTCAGGAGCTGAGGCTGAATCAAAAGATGCAGAAGCTACAGCTGCAGCAAATGACCAGCCAGGAGCCAGAGAAATGAATGGATTCAAAACCAGAGGAAAAGCCAGAGGCACCACCAGCCCTTGCTCTGCCCTCTCCACCCCACAGCCCCTGGGGCGAGGTTTCTTGTGATGTCTGCATGGGCGATCGCGTGAAGGATGTCAAGTCCTGCCTGGTGATATTCTTATTGGATTTGTTTGTTGTGTTTTGGATAATATATATATTTTATACATGTATTGTGTGTTATATTTTGATGATGATGAAGACTATTGTTATAATTGCTTTAAAAAAATCAATTTCAAGTTTTTGTTTGTTCTGAAAAGCCCTATACAATTGTAATAATTTATAATGATTATTATTAATTATTCTTAGATGTGTCTGACGTCGTACTGTGAGGAACACATGAAGAACCACAACACCCGCTTCACTAAGCACAAGCTGATTGAACCTGTGGCTAACCTGGAAGATAGAATGTGTCCGAAGCACGAGAGGCTCCTGGAGCTCTTCTGTAAGAAGGACCAGATGTGTGTGTGTGTGTGCTGTGCACTGAGACGGACCACAGAGCCCACTACACTGTCCCTGTGGAGAGGGAGTGGTCTGACAAGAAGGTGAGAGGAATTCCCTAGACTTGAGGTTAAATCCTGACATCCAATTTTCTCTTAGTCATGCATTGATGTCAGTGAGAGACTGGAAGTTATGATTTGCCCTGTGCAAAGACTATACTGTACTGAATTGGAATTCATTGAATTGGTTTATACATTTAAAAGACATAGCAACTCTTCTGATGTCCAGGCCTGATACACGTAGCATGGAAAGCAAAATAGTCTAGTCTAATCTTGACGTTGCATCACATTATGGCCAGAAGATTTCAGACATCTATAGTCAACTACTAATAAAACCGACATACAGTGATTGCCATTGAGGTTGTAAAATTAACTTTCAGAAGAGGTGAAATGTATTTGGTACATAAATACACCAATAAAACACTATAGTTTGTGAGGCCTAGCCCTAGATTTTGTTGAAAGAGAATAGGCCGCCTACCCTGAATTCCAGTCTGCTTGTGCTATCATGCCAACTCCTTGTCGGTCATTGTCAACATGTTCAACATGTTGTGTAAACAGATCTGGGACCAGGCTATAGACTGCCTACTGTAAGATGAATTAACTCTCACCTACATTTTCCACATCATGCTCAGCTGAAGAAGACAGAGATCGATGTACAGCAGATGATCCAGGAAAGACTGAAGAAGGTGGAGGAGATCAAACATTCAGTGGAGCTGAATAAAGTGAGTTATTTGGCTGTGACGAAAATGGCACCCTATTCCCTACATTGCGCACAACTTTTGACAATACGGGCCCTGGTCAAAAGCAGTACACTACAGTATATAGGAAACAGGGGTCATATACATGCTCCAGTTGTCAAGTCGACAGTTGTGATTTGTACTGTACAAGAGATTAAATCATATACAGGGTTAAAGGGATACTTCGGGATTTTGGCCAAAAATACAGTCAGATGAAGAGTCCGAGTCAGAGGAACTCGTGGATACCGTTTGTATGTCGAATATGAAGGAAGTTAGAGGTACCGTAGTTTCGTGAGCCAATGCTGACTAGCGTTAGCTCATTACGCTAATGCTCGTTAGCAATTGAACTAGTTGGCCACTTCCTTCAAACTGCACGCAGACATAAAATGGTATCCACATGTTCATCTGACTGGGGAAGTAGATAAAGGGCCTCGGTGCCAAAATCCTGAAGTATCCCTTTAACAACCAGGGTTAACATAATACACTGATGGATTCTAGGATATAATTTTGCTTTGAACATCGGCCCAATGTGGGGAGCAGGGTTGACACAATACATGGCTGTTGGATTTTGTAGGGTAGATCCGTCTTTTAGCTTCAAAGTATTTTCCTAACTTTATCGAGATGTAGAAAAACACACAATCTAAATGTATCCTTCTCAGGCAACCTAATGGTCATCTGACAGAAGGTGTGGAACTCAGCCATAAAGGCAAAAGAGTCTGTGGGCGGCTGCATCCCAAACGGCACCCTATTCCCTATGTTGTGCACTACTTTTCACCAGGGCCCTGGTTGAAAGTAGTGCACTTATTAGGGAGTAGGGTGTCATTTGGTATGCACACTGGACCTCTTGGCAGGGTTGTAGAGTGTTAACTTTATTGATGTGCTTACTACAGGACATTAGACAGAATACTGTAATATACCACTACTGCTGCTCAAGAAATTGTGAATGTCATGGATACATTAGAACTAGTAGATATATTGAGGCTTAAATATCCTAATCTAGTGAGATATGCATGGCGGAGACTCAATCAAGCTAGTCGTCTTGACTCCTTTCTTATGTCATTCTCGTTGGCACCAAAAGTTTAAAAAGTGTTAATAGGGGACAGAATGCGGTCGGACCATCATATAATTGGCATATACATTACTCTTAATGAATTTCCACGTGGAAATGTTGTCACGCCCTGGCTCTGGGGACACTTGTATGTTGAGCCAGGGTGTGTATGTTCTATGTGTTTTTGTTCTATGGTGTATTCTATGGGTGCTATTTCTATGTTGGCCAGAGTGGCTCCCAATCAGAGGCAACGAGTGTCAGCTGTTGCTGGTTGTCTCTGATTGGGAGCCATATTTAAACTGTCTGTTTTCCCGTTGGTTTTGTGGGATCTTGTTTCTAGTTGGTTTGTGTTAGACCGTGAACTGTCACGTTATCGTTTGTTGTTTTGGTTTAATATCGCTAAATAAAGAGTATGTTTGCCTGCAACGCTGCGCCTTGGTCCTCCTCTGTTCCCGACGAACGTGACAGAAGATCCCACCAAAACTGGACCAAGCAGCGTGTCCAGGAGCCATCGCCAGGGGAATCGCTAGCAGATCTCCGTGGCAGCCTCGACTGGGTCAAGCCTAATGAAGAGCAGAGAGGGTGGACTTGGGAACAGTGGAGGAAGAGTCTCGACTGGGTCAAGCCAAATGAAGAGCAGAGAGTTGGGTGAGAACTATAGAGGCCTGGCCCACGGGGAGGAGAGACCCCCAGAAATTTTTTAGGGGGGGGCTCACGACGGGGCAGCAGGAGGCCGCGATGGAGCGGTCCAGCGGGTGTGCAGAGGAGGCCGCCAGGTTAAGGGGGCCACTGGTCACAGAGGAGAGGGAAAGTGTGGAGGCATGGCGAGAGGTACTGGGGTGTGTTACCAGTCCGGTCCGGCCCGTTCCTGATCCCTGCATAGGGCCAGTGGTGTGTGTCCCCAGTACGGTCCGGCCTGTTCCTGTTCCTCGCATCGTGCCTGTGGTGCGCGTCGCCAGCCCGGCCCGGGCTGTTCCTGCTCCCCGCACCGAGCCTATGGTGCGCGTCGCCAGCCCGGCCCGGCCTGTTCCTGCTCCCCGCACCGAGCCTATGGTGCGCGTCGCCAGCCCGGTCCGGCCCGCTCCTGTTCCCCACACCAAGCCAGTGGTGTGCGTCGCCAGCCCGGTCCGGCCCGCTCCTGCTCCCCACACCAAGCCAGTGGTGTGCGTCGTCAGTCCGGCACGGCCCGTGCCTGTTCCCCACACCAAGCCAGTGGTGTGCGTCGCCAGCCCGGTCCGGCCCGTGCCTGTTCCCCACACCAAGCCAGTGGTGTGCGTCGCCAGTCCGGCACGGCCCGTGCCTGTTCCACCGGTGCCGGGTCCGGCACCAGTCAGCTGCTTCACGCCGGAGCTAGAGCAATCCGCTCCACCAGTGTGCAGTCCAGCTCCGGTCAGCGGGGCCAGACCGGACCAGGGATACTTTGGGGGGTTGGAGAGGGAGTGGGGATCAGGCCCGGAGCCGGATCCGCCGCCAAGGCGGAGTGCCCACCCGGTCCCTCCCCTGTGGTATTTAGTTGACGCGGTCGGAGTCCGCGCCTTTAGGGGGGGGTACTGTCACGCCCTGGCACTGGGGACACTTGTATGTTGAGCCAGGGTGTGTATGTTCTGTGTTTTTGTTCTATGGTGTATTCTATGGGTGCTATTTCTATGTTGGCCAGAGTGGCTCCCAATCAGAGGCAACGAGTGTCAGCTGTTGCTGGTTGTCTCTGATTAGGAGCCATATTTAAACTGTCTGTTTTCCCGTTGGTTTTGTGGGATCTTGTTTCTAGTTGGTTTGTGTTAGACCGTGAACTGTCACGTTATCGTTTGTTGTTTTGGTTTAATATCGCTAAATAAGGAGTATGTTTGCCTGCAACGCTGCGCCTTGGTCCTCCTCTGTTCCCGACGAACGTGACAAATGTAATCAAAGCCTTTTGGATGATATCTTGTTTTTTAACTAGGACAGAGGAATTTATAACTGTTTTTTTCCGACATAACATGGGTACAGCAAATCCCCTTATTGTATAGGACACCTTTTAAATTTGCCTTTAGAGGCCATGCAATTCAGTACTCATCTCTAAAACAAAAGCAAATTAGGTCAAAAGAGTCCATACTAACAAAGGAAATAGAAGGTCTAACAGAACAGATAGCAATAAAAAATGTAACATAGAGGCTCAGAATAAATTAGATGAAAAACAAAAAGAAATGGAGAAACTTATTCAAGAAAGATCAAGTGTAATATATTATAAAAAATTAAGCAAACTGAATGGAATATGGGGAAAAATGCACCAAATTATTTTTTAATCTTCAACATAGGAATGCTACCAAAAAATGATTTACTGAAACTGGTTGCAAATGACTGAGTCACCCATGATTCACCAAATGATATTTTGAAGGAGGAAACAAAGTACTTTAAGCATATATTTTTGTTTCAGTCGCCTCCATCTCCTCTAACTGAAGCTAATTGTAGAGATGTTTTTTCTATTGATAATGTAAAATTAACAGCCATACAGAAAGATTCATGTGAAGGTGCAATTACAGAGGAGGAACTTCTGGATGCAACTAAAGACTCTAAGTCCAGGAAAACTCCAGGGTTGGATGGCATACCAGTCTACTATTCATAGCAGACTTCGAAAAGGCATTTGATAAAGTATGACTGCGGTTTATATACAGTGGGGAGAACAAGTATTTGATGCACTGCCTATTTTGCAGGTTTTCCTACTTACAAAGCATGTAGAGGTCTATAATTTTTATCATAGGTACACTTCAACTGAGAGAGACGGAATCTAAAACAAAAATCCTGAAAAACACTGTATGAATTTTAAGTAATTAATTTGCATTTTATTGCATGACATAAGTATTTGATACATCAGAAAAGCTGAAATTAATATTTGGTACAGAAACCTTTGTTTGTAATTACAGAGATAATACGTTTCCTGTAGGTTTTGACAAGGTTTGCACACACTGCAGCAGGGATTTTGGCCCACTCATCCATACAGACCTTCTCCAGATCCTTCAGGTTTTGGGGCGGTCGCTGGGCAATACGGACTTTCAGCTCCCTCCAAAGATTTTCTATTGGATTCAGGTCTGGAGACTGGCTAGGCCACTCCAGGACCTTGAGATGCTTCTTACGGAGCCACTCCTTATTTGCCCTGGCTGTGTGTTTCGGGTCGTTGTCATGCTGGAAGACTCAGCCACGACCCATCTTCAATGCTCTTACTGAGGGAAGGAGGTTGTTGGCCAAGATCTCGCGATACATGGCCCCATCCATCCTCCCCTCAATACGGTGAGGTCGTCCTGTCCCCTTTGCAGAAAAGCATCCCCAAAGAATGATGTTTCCACCTCCATGCTTCACGGTTGGGATGGTGTTCTTGGTGTTGTACTCATCCTTCTTCTTCCTCCAAACACGGCGAGTGGAGTTTAGACCAAAAAGCTCTATTTTTGTCTCATCAGACCACATGACCTTCTCCCATTCCTCCTCTGGATCATCCAGATGGTCATTGGTAAACTTCAGACGGGCCTGGACATGCGCTGGCTTGAGCAGTGTGACCTTGCGTGCGCTGCAAGATTTTAATCCATGACGGTGTAGTGTGTTACTAATGGTTTTCTTTGAGACTGTGGTCCCAGCTCTCTTCAGGTCATTGACCAGATCATTGACCAGGTCCTGCCGTGTAGTTCTGGGCTGATCCCTCACCTTCCTCATGATCATTGATGCCCCACGAGGTGAGGTCTTGCATGGAGCCCCAGACCGAGGGTGATTGACTGTCATCTTGAACTTCTTCCATTTTCTAATAATTGCGCCAACAGTTGTTGCCTTCTCACCAAGCTGCTTGCCTATTGTCCTGTAGCCCATCCCAGCCTTGTGCAGGTCTACAATTTAATCTCTGATGTCCTTACACAACTCTCTGGTCTTAGCCATTGTGGAGAGGTTGGAGTCTGTTTGATTGAGTGTATGGACAGGTGTCTTTTATACAGGTAACGAGTTCAAACAGGTGCAGTTAATACAGGTAATGAGTGGAGAACAGGAGGGCTTCTGAAAGAAAAACAAACAGGTCTGTGAGAGCCGGAATTCTTACTGGTTGGTAGGTGATCAAATACTTATGTCATGCAATAAAATGCAAATTAATTACTTAAAAATCATACAATGTGATTTTCTGGATTCTTGTTTTAGATTCCGTCTCTCACAGTTGAAGTGTACCTATGATAAAAATTACAAGTAGGAAAACCTGCAAAATCGGCAGTGTATCAAATACTTGTTCTCCCCACTTTAAATACCTGTCAATTTATGGAAAAATCACCCTGATTAACTCTTTAGTATTATCCCAGTTTACCTATTTGCTTATGGTTTTGCCTACGCCTAGCAAACAGTTTTTTAAATTATATGAGAAAGAAATATTCCATTTTATTTGGAACGGCAAGCCAGACAAAATTAAACAGGCCTATTTTATATAATGAATATGAATTCGGAGGACAGAAATTATTAAATCTTAAAGCATTAGACCTATCACTAAAAGCTTCAATCATACAAAAGTTAGACTTAAATCCGATCTGGTTCTCTTTCTATTTCTAAAACAAGCCATAGAAAGTTGGTTGCAATTTCAAATGAATCCTCCAGAAACGACAGAGCAAATAATGCAACAAATATTGTGGTTAAACTGAAATATACTATTTGATAAAAAACCTTTATTTTTTTTGACAAAAAAAAAAAAAGAAAGTATAATCTTCATAAATGATATCATCGGTAGAACTGGTGGAGTTATGTCGCACATGCAGCTAACAAAAACATATGGAAATGTCTGCTCTACCCAAAATTACAACCAAATAATTGCAGCATTACCGCAAAAATGGAAGAGGAAAGTGGAAGGGGGAAAAAGTAAGGAACTTGTCTGTCGGCCTTGCATTATAGAACATAATTGGTTAAAGAAATCTGTGATGAATAAAAAAAGTATAACAGTTTCATTTAAGGACCAAAGGTTTGACAGCCGTCCCATATAGATTGCAAAATTGTTGGGAAGAGATGTTTGACGTACCGATTCCATGGCATCGTGTTTATGAACTGATACGCAAAACGACGCTGAATTCAAAACTTAGAATTTTTCAATTTAAATTATATAAAATTCTTGCTACCAATAGAATGTTATTTATATGCGGGATACAATCTTCCCAGCTCTGCAGATTTTACTGTGAAGAGACAGAATTAATTGTTTTGGTACTGTCCATTTGTAGCTTGTTTTTGGACATAGGTCCAAGAATGGCTATAGGATTGCAATATTTACCTGGAGCTAACCCTGCAGATAGCATTACTGGGTGATCTGAAAAGTCATAGTCAATCGATCAATAATAATACTTTTAGCAAAAATGTTTATTTTCAATTCATAATCTGTAGAAACAATGAGAATAGAAAGGTTCAGAACTTTTGTAAAACATCACAGTACAGTTGAAAAATATATGGCAAATAGAAATCCAATATGGATGGTGTTAAGAGATAGATGGGTGGGTGGTGTTGAATGGAGTTGAAGGATGGGACTAATAACAACTAACAACAACTAATAACAACAAGGTAACTAATAATGTAAGCATACTGTGTCCATAAGTATATAGGTTGTAGGTTGAGAGCTTTTGTGAAAGAGCACAGTTAGAAAGATATGGCATACAGAAGCTAAACGGATGGACATCATGAAAATGATCGGAGAGGTTGAGGGTAGAGGAAGTTCAGGAGTATAAACAAACAAAATATAATTATTGTAAAATGTATATAGTATGTATACGCTGGAAGTAGAGGCCTAAACATTGTTGTTCACTAGTTTACTCCAATTAGGGAAGGGGTGGTGGAGTTGGAAAGTAATAAAGGGAAATATATATTTTTTAAAAGGATATGTATGTATGCATGTATGTATGTATGTATGTATGTATGTATGTATGTATGTATGTATGTACAGTGAGGGAAAAAAGTATTTGATCCCCTGCTGATTTTGTACGTTTGCCCACTGACAAAGACATGATCAGTATATAATTGTAATGGTAGGTTTATTTGAACAGTGAGAGACAGAATAACAACAAAAAAATCCAGAAAAACACATGTCAAAAATGTTATCAATTGATTTGCATTTTAATGAGGGAAATAAGTATTTGACCCCTCTGCAAAACATGACTTAGTACTTGGTGACAAAACCCTTGTTGGCAATCACAGAGGTCACACGTTTCTTGTAGTTGGCCACCAGGTTTGCACACATCTCAGGAGGGATTTTGTCCCACTACTCTTTGCAGATCTTCTCCAAGTCATTAAGGTTTCGAGCCTGAGGTTTGGCAACTCGAACCTTCAGCTCCCTCCACAGATTTTCTATGGGATTATGGTCTGGAGACTGGCTAGACCACTCCAGGACCTTAATGTGCTTCTTCTTGAGCCACACCTTTGTTGCCTTGGCCGTGTGTTTTGGGTCATTGTCATGCTGGAATACCCATCCACGACCCATTTTCAATGCCCTGGCTGAGGGAAGGAGGTTCTCACCCAAGATGTGACGGTACATGGCCCCGTCCATCGTCCCTTTGATGCGGTGAAGTTGTCCTGTCCCCTTAGCAGAAAAACACCCCCAAAGCATAATGTTTCCACCTCCATGTTTGACGGTGGGGATGGTGTTCTTGGGGTCATAGGCAGCATTCCTCCTCCTCCAAACACGGCAAGTTAAGTTGATGCCAAAGAGCTCGATTTTGGTCTCGTCTGACTACAACACTTTCACCCAGTTCTCCTCTGAATCTTTCAGATGTTCATTGGCAAATTTCAGAAGGGCCTGTATATGTACTTTCTTGAGCAGGGGGACCTTGCGGGCGCTGCAGGATTTCAGTCCTTCACGGTGTAGTGTGTTACTAATTGTTTTCTTGGTGACTATGGTCCCAGCTGCCTTGAGATCATTGACAAGATCCTCCGGTGTAGTTCTGGGCTGATTCTGTGTAGTTCTCATGATCATTGCAACTCCACGAGGTGAGATCTTGCATGGAGCCCCAGGCCGAGGGAGATTGACAGTTTTTTTGTGTTTCTTCCATTTGCGAATAATCGCACCAACTGTTGTCACCTTCTAACCAAGCTGCTTGGCGATTGTCTTGTAACCCATTCCAACCTTGTGTAGGTCTACAATCCTGTCCCTGACATCCTTGGAGAACATTATGCTTTGGGGGTGTTTTTCTGCGAAGGGGACAGGACAACTTCACCGCATCAAAGGGACGATGGACGGGGACATGTACCATCAAATCTTGGGTGAGAAGCTCCTTACCTGAGCCAGGGCATTGAAAATGGGTCGTGGATGGGTATTCCAGCATGACAATGACCCAAAACACACGGCCAAGGCAACAAAGGAGTGGCTCAAGAAGAAGCACATTAAGGTCCTGGAGTGGCCTAGCCAGTCTCCAGACCTTAATCCCATAGAAAATCTGTGGAGGGAGCTGAAGGTTCGAGTTGCCAAACATCAGCCTCGAAACCTTAATGACTTGGAGAAGATCTGCAAAGAGGAGTGGGACAAAATCCCTCCTTAGATGTGTGCAAACCTGATGGCCAACTACAAGAAACGTCTGACCTCTGTGATTGCCAAGTACTAAGTCATGTTTTGCAGAGGGGTCAAATACTTATTTCCCTCATTAAAACAAAGGAGCTGATGGTGGACTTCAGGAGACAACAGAGAGAGCACGCCCCTATTCACATCGACGGGACCGCAGTGGAGAGGTGGGGGACAAATATGACTGGTTCCTAGGCGTCGCCAAGGGGTCGGTCAACAGGTAGGGGCGGATCGCCGTCAACTCCTCCCAGGGCTACTGAGCGCTGGCCATGAAGAAAGGTCAGGAGTATAGGGCCTCCACGACGCCGCCGTTACCGCTGATCCTTGACCCCAAGCCGAAGAGGGTCGGGGTGTACGTGGACTGTGAGGTGGGCCAGGTGTCGTTTTACAATGTGAGGGAGAGGAGTCATATCTATACGTTCATGGAGGACCGCTTTAAGGAGAAGTTGTTTCCCTTGTTTTATTTGTACTGTTGTGATAAACAGTCGGATACCATGTTGATCTGTCCGGCCAATAGCAAGACTCTGATCAAGCAATGCTGAGAGAGACTGCAGCTCTGAAAGACTGCAACTGTGAAAGACCACATTTATGTGTGCAGAAAATAAATTTACAAATTATCTTGGTAGAGAAACCGTGTTCAAATTATATACACAGTCCATTTAGAAAGTATTCAGACCCCTTGACTTTTTCCACATTTTGTTGCATTACAGCCTTATTCTAAAATTGATTAAATTGTTTTTTCCCCCTCATCAATCTACACACATTACACCATAATGACAAAGGAATTTTTGCAAATTTATAAAAAATAAATAACATACCACATTTATATAAGTATTCAGACCCTTTACTCAGTACTTTGTTGAATAATTTTTGGCAGTGATTACAGCCTCTAGTCTTATTGGGTATTACGCTACAAGCTTGGCACACATGTATCTGGGGAGTTTCTCCCGTTCTTCTCTGCAGATACTCTCAAGCTCTGTCAGGTTGGATATGGAAACGTCGCTGCAGAGCTATTTTCAGGTCTCTCCAGAGATGTTTGATCAAGTTCAAGTCTGGGCTCTGGCTGGGCCACTCAAGGATATGCAGACACTTGTTCCGAAGCCACTCCTGTGTTGTCTTGGCTGTGTGCTTAGGATCGTTGTCCTGTTGGATGGTGAACCTTCGCCCCGGTCTGAGGTTCTGAGCGCTCTGGAGCAGGTTTTCATCAAGGATCTCTCTGTACTTTGCTGACTTCATCTTTCCCTCAATCCTCCCAGTCCCTGCCGCTGAAAAACATCCCCACAGCATGATGCTGCCACCACGCTTCACTGTAGGGATGGTGCCAGGTTACCTCCAGATGTGACGCTTGGCATTCAGGCCAAAGACTTCAATCTTGGTTTCATCAGACCAGAGAATCTTGTTTCTCATGATCTGAAAGTCCTTTAGGTGCCTTTTGGCAAACTCCAAGGGGGCTATCGTGTGCCTTTTACTGAGGAGTGGCTTCCGTCTGGCCACTCTACCATAAAGGCCTAATTGGTGGAGTGCTATAGAGATGGTTGTCCTTCTGGAAGGTTCTCCCATCTCCATAGAGGAACTCTGGAGCTCTGTCAGTGACCATCGGGTTCTTGGTCACCTCCCTGAACAAGGCCCTTCTCCCCCGATTGCTCAGTTTGTCCATGCGGCCAGCTCTAGGAAGAGTCTTGGTGGTTCCAAACTTCTTCCATTTAAGAATGATGGAGGCCACTGTGTTCTTGGGGACCTTCAATGCTGCAGAAATGTTTTGGTACCCTTTCCCAGATCTGTACCTTGACACAATCCTACCTCTGAACTCTACGGAACAATTCATTCGACCTCATGACTTGGTTTTTGCTCTGACATGCGCTGTCAACTGTGGGACCTTATATAGACAGGTCTTTGACTTTCCAAATCATGACCAATCAATTGAATTAACCACAAGTGGACTCCAATCAAGTTGTAGAAACATCTCAAGGATGATCAATGGAAACAGGATGCACCTGAGCTCAATTTCAAGTCTCAAAGCAAACGGTCTGAATACTTATGTAAAGTTATTTCTCTTTTATAGTTTGAATACATTTGCAACAATTTCTAAAAACCTGTTTTTGCTTTGTTGTTATTGGGTATTGTGTGTCTATAAGGAAGAAAATGAATTTAATCAATTTGAGAATAAGGCAGTAACATAACAAAATGTGGAAAAGGGGAAGGGGTCTAAATACTTTCCGAATGCACTGTAGACTATTAAGCCCGAAGTGGCAGATGTAAATGTTGTAAACTTGTCCAGCCCCCCTATCCGCCATGTCAGGTGAACACTGTTGAAAAAGACTGCAACTCTGACAAACAACTCTGAAAGACTACAATTCTGTGTGCAGAAAATACCTTAACATATAATATTTGTAGGTTGGTAGGTAGTGTGGGTGTTTTTTCTTTGTGTTTTTTTTATGTTTGTTTTTCATGGCATATTTCCTGTTGGTTAAAATCTAGATTAAATATCAGGGTGAAGATGAATCTAACAGACATGGGTTTCATCCCAGGTCTAGAATTGAACGTGCCTTAAATGTATCTATGATGATGATAGTACTGTTTTCTAACTTGCACTTTAGCATTGCATGCCTATTTACATATTCAACTTACATTGTGAAAAAATATGCCAATGATTTTCAACAATTTGTCTTTGGTCCATGTCTTGTGAGATTTTGAAAGGTTTGAACACACTCAGCCTGAAAATGTAGGTTTCACGTGGGAATGTTTTTGTTTGAGAGTTTAAAGTTTGACTTTCAGCAAAATGATGTCACTCTGCTCCTCCCTCTCAAGCGTTCATCCTCCTCCCTTAGTAAAGGGAATACAATACTGTACTGTGTGTTTCGCTGTTGTCATTCTTGTGGTGCATTTTGAAAAGTGAGCCCAGACAAATCTCGCTATAGAATAAAAAATAACAAAAATTACAAGACAGGTATGTTATTTTGTCATACTTTTTACTTATTATGTTATTTTCGAGTTGTTGCTTTCTTACAAAAAGTGAAAGAAACTGATGTTTTTCATCTTGAGGTTTTGGTTAATTGGCTAGAGGTGTTTGGTTACATGTCTGTACAGTGAGTCACTCAACAGGGTGGAGACCAGTCTTATTATTGATTATATAGGTACAAACCTTTGCTTGCAGTGTAGTTCAGTTTTCTCTGCATTTTCTCTGTATAGTGCATGTACTTACATTTTCTACATATTTACATATGTATTTTCACTGTCATTGAGTTGAAGTAATTTCTTATGAACCTCATCAATACTGTGCTAAAGTATATGGGCAAAAGATACTTAAATTATATGGATGATTAAAGAGCCAGAATAATTTAATCATAACATATCTTCCCCCATAGAGATGTCATCATTGAATGTTGACAGCCGCCTTCTGCCAGAAGAGCAGTTCCTGTGCTCTATCTGCTTGAATGTGTTCACTGATCCAGTTACCACTCCTTGTGGCCACACCTTCTGCAAAGATTGTATTAGTGGACACTGGGATAACAGTGAGATATGCCAATGTCTAAAATGTCAGAAACGATTCTATGTGAGACCAGAGGTCTCCACCAACTCTGTGATAGAGGAGATCTCAGTGCATATCAAGAGGAGAAAACTTGATATACCAGAATGCTTAGTTGCCCCTGGGGAGGTTGCTTGTGATGTTTGTTCTACAATAAAGCTCAAGGCCCTGAAGTCCTGCCTGGTGTGTCTGACCTCTTACTGTGAGACTCATCTGGAGCCTCATCAGAGAGTGGTGAATCTGAAGAGACACAAGCTGATCGACCCTGTGGAGAACCTGGAGGACAGGATGTGTAAGAAGCACGAAAGAGGCCTGGAGCTGTTCTGTAGAACTGACCAGACATGTGTGTGTGTTTTGTGTACTGAGACGGACCACAAGTGTCACAATACTGTACCCATTGAAGAGGAGGGAGTTAAACAAAAGGTAATACATTTGTATTAAAAAATGTTCTATCGTTATTTTTAATTTCCTTCATGCATAATTTATGAATTGTCCACAGGCTGAGCTTGGGTCCACTAAGTCAGAAGTGCAGAAGATGATTCAGGACAGACAATCAAAGATGGAGGAGATAAAACGCTCAGTGGAGCTCAGCAAAGTAAGTTCTGACAAAAATAAAACATGTTACACTACCACACTGGATTACCATAATGTTTATTTAGCCAGTGGGAAAATGTGTATACATTTTTTAAAAACCAAAATCGATATTATTCAATCAATTAATCAGATGGCAGGTCTCTTCAATATTCAAGCAGTTTACAGTACAGTATTAACCCAATATTCTGCTTTTGAAATAATTAACTTGAAATGTAATCTTTTTTTCATTAGAAAAGTACTGAGAAAGAAGTGGAGGACAGTGACAAGCTTTTCACTGCACTTTTACAGTCTATAAAAAAAAGGAGAACTAAGCTTGTCAAGGTAATAGAGGAGAGGCAAAAAGCAGCAGAGAGGAGAGCTGAAGGGCTCGTAAAAGAGCTGGAGCAGGAAATCACTGAGCTACAGAGGAGAAGCACCGAGTTGGAGCAGTTCTCACACACTGAGGATCACCTCCACCTCCTACAGGTCAGTGTCCCTCTGTCATCAACGGGTTAGGGTTAATCTATATCATCAATATACTGTAAATGCATGAACCGAAAACTCGCTGAACTCATTAGATAATTATGAAATGTTTTGGGGTTGTAGAGTTTGCCGTCCCTTCACACCCCTCCATCTACTAAGAAATGGTCCAGGGTCAGTGTTAACACTGATCTGTGTGTGGGGACTTTGAGAAGAGCCTTGTCTCAAATTGAGGAGAACATAAGAGGAGAACTAAAAGTTCTTACAGAAATAGGTAAGATTTAATTTTGACTAATCTTTTTTAAAGAAGCATTTTCACAAATCTGTCCTATTATATTCTGTCTGGATTGTTTAATGATGTGCTGTCTATTTTCTTACAGAACTCACAAGAATGCAAGAGTTCAAAGGTGATATAAATTGGATTTTTTTTGAAAATGATAACGAAGTAAATGATCATTAACAACTATGATATGACCCATAATTGTGTTATAAGTTGTGCAAATTGTATCTAACTGATATATTGGCTCATATCTCTGCTCCTCAGATGAAGTCACTCTGGACCCCAACACTGCAAATCGTTGGCTACAGCTCTCTGAAGGCGGAACGCGAATAAAGTATGCCAAAACAGCCCAGACGGTGTCTGACAATCCAAAGAGATTTGACTACTACTCAGCGGTTTTAGGAGAGAAGGGCTTCAACTCTGGACGCCATTACTGGGAGGTCCAGGTGGGCGTGAGTGGGAGGTGGGAGGTCGGCGTTGCCATGAGGGCCGTCAACCGGAAGAAGGCAGTTCAAAAGAATTCACAACATGGCTTCTTTGTTCTGTCAAAGAGTGGATACTTGGAGTATGAGGCTCGTTCTTCACCCTCTACCACCCTCAATCTGAGCCCCATGCCGAGAAAAGTTGGCGTGTATGTGGATTACGAGAAAGGGCAGGTGTCTTTTTATGATGTGCTGGCAAAGTCACACCTCTACTCATTTCTTGGCCTGTCCTTCACCAGAAAACTTTACCCGTACTTTTACCTCTACAGCATGAAAAAGAAGTCTGAGTCGCTGGTCATTTACATCGATTGGATAAAGAAGTACAACGACCATTTGAGGACTCTGTCCAATACCGCAAAGTGAAGATAAACTCTCCATAAAAGGCCAGATACTCAATATTGCACAAAATTAAATTACTTGGCACAGCTCACTAGTCTCTTCTAATGTAATACAATCCTATATAGTGTGTATATATAATGTTTTTCCTCATAACAAACAATGGTAAAAGTTATCAAATGAAAGAATATATAAAGTTGTTATGTTGTCATCAAATGTGTGTGTGAAATTCTGCTGTATTTACAAGTTTCAAACATTTTTGCATTTGTAAGATTTGCAAGAGGGGAAAGTACAATTGATGACAGTAAACAAGGAAAGAACAACTCCAGCAGCATCAACTAGTATTTGAACCCAGGCCTGCTGTGGCCGTGCCTTGATTGTATCTATGATTATAACAGTACTCTTCTCTGCCTTTTCCTTTAACATTTTAAGCCTATTTGCATATTCAACCTACTCTCTCAGATGCGTACTGCATACTATGTAGAAACACTGACATAGATTTTCAACAATAAATGTATGCGTATGCTTGTCTTTTCTCCATGTCGTGTGAGATTGTTATCATAAAGTATGAAAATCCTACACCTCAAACTAATTATGCGGGATTCACCTGTGAACATTTCCAGTGAGCGTTCTAAGTTTCATTTTCAGTGAAATTATGTAATATGTACTCATCCTTCTCCTTTCTAAAAGGAACAGCATGTATCTTCTAGTGAGCGAGTACGGTAGGTGTGTGTGTGTGTGTGTTTTCTTTCTTGTCCTGATGATTTCTGTCTGCGTTTGAGAAGTGAGCCGTGCCAAATCTAGCTAAAGAAAACATACAAAACAGGTAGGCCTAAGTTTTTTGTCTTTTTACTTTTGTACGATGAAGTGAAAGAAACTGATGTTCAACTTTAGGTTTCGGTTAATTGGCAAGAAGTGTTGGGTTACATGCATGTACAGTGAGTCACTGTCACGCCCTGGCTCTAGGGACTCTTTTAAGTTGAGCCAGGGTGTGTAGAGTTTATGTTTTGTGCTCGTTGTGTCTAGTTTAGTTTTTGTATATCTATGTTGGCCGGAGTGGTTCTCAATCAGAGGCAACGAGTATCAGCTGTTGCTGGTTGTCTCTGATTGGGAACCATATTTAGTCAGGTGGTTTTCCCACAGTGTTTGTGGGTTCTTGTTCCATGTTGGTTTGTGTATTGCACCTGTGGACGTCACGTATCGATTTGTTGTTTTGTTCGTGTATCATTTAATAAATAAGTATGTTCACCTTCCACGCTGCGCCTTGGTCCTCTATATCCGACGATCGTGACAGTCACTCTCAACAGGATGGAGACCAGTCTTATTATTGAAGATACAGGCACTAGCCTTTGCTTGCAGTGTAGTTCAGTTTCATCTGCTTAAAATGTTGTGCATGTACTTTTTTTCTATACATATTTACATGTGTATTTTCACAGTAATTGCGTTGAAGTCATTTCTTATCAACCTAAAGTAGGATATATGGGCTAAATGTATATGGACTCAAAGTATATGGATGATTCAAGAGCCATAATAATTTAGTCACAGTAACATATCTCCCCCATAGAGATGTCATCATTGAATGTTGACAGCCGCCTTCTGCCAGAAGAGCAGTTCCTGTGCTCTATCTGCCTGAATGTGTTCACTGATCCAGTTACCACTCGTGACCACACCTTCTGCAAAGCCTGTATTAGTGAACACTGGGATAACAGTGAGATATGCCAGTGTCTGAAATGTCCGAAACTATTCTACGTGAGACCAGAGGTCTCTACCAACTCTGTGATAGAGGAGATCTCTGTGCATATCAAGAGAGAACTCGATATACCAGAATGCTTAGTTGCCCCTGGCGAGGTTGCTTGTGATGTTTGTTCTACAAGAAAGCTCAAGGCCCTGAAGTCCTGCCTGGTGTGTCTGACCTCTTACTGTGAGACTCATCTGGAGCCTCATCAGAGAGTGGTGAATCTGAAGAGACACAAGCTGATCGACCCTGTGGAGAACCTACTCCACAGGGAGTACTTATTATATAAATACTTATTTCCCTCATTAAAATACAAATCAATTTATAACATTTTTGACATGCGCTTTTCTGGATTTTTTTGTTGTTATTCTGTCTCTCACTGTTCAAATTGTCAAGGTGTGCTGAATGTGGAAGGTGCGGGAATCAGACGCAGGACACAGAAGCTTCGTACAACAGTCTTTAGTGGTGAAATACGAGCAAAAGTGCCCGGAGACGAGCGATACGCACACAGGCGTAAACAAACAGGAAAAATTACATAAGCGCACGGAAAGTGCGAAAACCTCTCCTAAACCACAAGGAGGGAAAAACAATACCGACACGTAGACAGGACGCTCAATAACAAACAACACATGACTAAAAAAAGGAGAACTTATAGGACACATAATCAACGCTAACTAACCACAGGTGTACAACAATCAGACAAAAGCAAACGAACATAGAAACATACAACGGTGGCAGCTAGTACTCCGGGGACGACGACCGCCGAAACCTGCCCGAGCAAGGAGGAGGAGCAGCCTCGGCAGATTACGTGACAGTACCCCCCCTTGACGCGCGGCTCCAGCCGTGCGCCGACCCCGGCCTCGGGGACGACCAGGAGGACGCGGTGCAGGGCGCGTAGGGTGACTACGGTGGAACTCAGTCAGGAGAGACGGGTCTAGGATGTCCCTCCTCGGCACCCAGCACCGCTCCTCCGGGCCGTACCCCTCCCACTCCAAGAGATATTGGAGACCCCCCATCCGACGTCTCGAATCCAAAATGGATCGAACTGTGTACACCGGAGCCCCCTCGATGTCCAATGGGGGCGGAGGAGTCTCTGCTATCTCACCTTCCTGGAGTGGACCAGCTACCACCGGCCTGAGAAGAGACACATGGAACGAGGGGTTAATATTCTTATACTCAATAGGTAGTAGTAACCTGTAACACACCTCGTTCAATCTCCTCAGGACTTTAAAGGGCCCTACAAACCGCCGACCCAGCTTCCGGCAGGGCAGGCGGAGGGGTAGGTTTCTGGTCGAGAGCCAGACTCGATCTCCAGGTGCGTACACCGGCCCCTCACTGCGGTGGAGATCGGCGCTCGCTTTTTGTCGATGGATGGCCCGCTGCAGATGGACGTGTGCAGCGTTTCACGTCTCCTCCGAGCGCCTTACCCACTCATCCACCGCAGGGGCCTCGATCTGGCTCTGATGCCACGGTGCCAGAACCGGCTGGTAACCTAACACACATTGGAAAAGGGTTAGGTTGGTGGAGGAGTGGCGAAGAGAATTCTGGGCCATCTCTGCCCAGGGAAAATACCTCGCCCACTCCTCCGGCCGGCCCTGGCAATACGACCTCAGAAACCTACCCACATCCTGGTTCACACGTTCTACCTGCCCATTACTCTCCGGATGGTACCCCGAGGTAAGGCTCACCGAGACCCCCAGGCGCTCCATGAACGCTCTCCAGACTCGGGAGGTGAACTGGGGACCTCGATCAGACACTATATCCTCGGGTACCCCGTAATGCCGGAAGACGTGGGTGAATAGTGCCTCAGCGGTCTGCAAGGCAGTGGGAAGACCTGGCATTGGGAGAAGACGACAGGCTTTAGAGAACCGATCCACAACGACCAGTATGGTGGTATTCCCCTGAGAGGGGGGAAGGTCTGTAACAAAGTCCACCGAGAGGTGAGACCAGGGTCGTTGTGGAACGGGCAGGGGTTGTAACTTACCCCTGGGCAGATGTCTGGGCGCCTTACACTGGGCGCACACCGAACAGGAGGAGACATAAACCCTCACATCCCTGGCTAACGTTGGCCACCAGTACTTAGCGCTAAGGCAGTGCACTGTCCGGCCAATACCTGGATGTCCAGAGGAGGGTGATGTGTGAGCCCAATAAATAAGTCGATCCCGAACCTCGAGCGGAACGTACGTCCGACCCACCGGACACTGTGGAGGGCTAGGTTCGGTACGCAACGCCCGCTCGATTTCAGCATCGACCTCCCACACTACCGGTGCCACTAGACAAGACTCTGGCAGTATGGAAGTGGGCTCAACGGACCTCTCCTCTGTGTCATACCGCCGGGACAGGGCGTCTGCCTTACCGTTCTGGGACCCAGGGATATACGTGATTTTAAATACAAACCGGGTTAGAAACATGTTCCACCGAGCCTGGCGAGGGTTCAGTCTCCTAGCTGCCCGAATGTACTCCAGGTTATGGTGGTCAGTCAAAATGAGAAAAGGGTGTTGAGCCCCCTCAAGCCAATGTCTCCACACCTTTAGGGCTTGAACCACGGCTAACAGCTCCCTGTCTCCTACGTCATAATTCCGCTCCGCCGGGCTGAGCTTTTTAGAGTAGAAAGCACAGGGGCGGAGTTTAGGTGGCGTACCGGACCGTTGTGATAGCACGGCCCCTATACCGGCCTCAGACGCGTCTACCTCTACCTGAAATGGTAAGGCGGGATCCGAATGCGCAAGCACTGGAGCCGAGGTAAACAGGGCCTTCAGTCTCCCAAATGCCCTGTCCGCCTCCGCTGACCACTGCAATCGCACTGGACCCCCCTTCAGAAGAGACGTTATGGGAGCTGCCACCTGTCCAAAACCCCGGATAAACCTCCGGTAGTAATTCGCAAAACCCAAGAACCGCTGCACCTCTTTCACGGTGGTTGGGGTTTGCCAATTACTCACGGCTGACACCCGGTCAATCTCCATCTTCACCCCTGACGCGGACAACTGATAACACAGAAAGGAGACAGACTCCTGGAAAAACAGACATTTCTCTGCCTTGACATACAGGTCGTGCTCCAACAGCCTACCCAACACACGACGCACCAGGGCTACATGCTCGTCTCGGGTAGGCGAGTAAACCAGGATGTCATCTATGTACACGACCACACCCTGCCCCTGCATGTCCCTGAAAATTTCATCCACGAAGGATTGGAAGACTGAAGGAGCATTCATCAACCCGTATGGCATGACGAGATACTCGTAATGACCCGAGGTGGTACTAAATGCCGTTTTCCATTCATCGCCCTCCCTAATGCGCACCAAGTTATACGCGCTCCTGAGATCCAGTTTCGTGAAGAAACGGGCTCCGTGCAATGACTCCGTCATGGTCGCAATCAGAGGGAGTGGATAACTGTACTTCACAGTGATCTGATTAAGACTACGGTAATCTATGCACGGGCGCAACCCTCCATCCTTTTTCTTCACAAAAAAGAAGCTCGAGGACGCAGGAGAAGTGGAAGGCCGTATGTATCCTTGTCTTAGAGATTCGGCTATGTAAGTCTCCATAGCCCGCTTTTTTTACAAGTGCCAAATCCTCATATTCAGTGGGAATGCGCAGTGAGGACACCTGGTTTGGACTCTCCACCGAGGTCGCCCCCACGGAAACACCCAAACATCTCCTCTCACACTGGGCAGACCACTCCTTAAGAGCCCTCTCTTGCCACGAAATAGAGGGATCATGGGTACTCAACCAGGGAATACCCAGCACCACCGGATACGCAGGAGAGTCGATAAGATATAACTGGATAGTCTCCTCATGACCCCCCTGCGTACACATCCTAAGTGGCGCTGTGACCTCCCTGATCAAACCGGATCCCAACGGACGGCTATCTAGGGCATGAACAGGAAATGGGATGTCAACAGGAAGTAGGGGAATCCCTAACTCTAAACAAAATTTACGATCAACAAAATTCCCAGCTGCGCCTGAATCTACTAGCGCCTTATGCTGGGAATGAGGTGCAACCTGTGGAAATCGCACAGGTATACAGAAGTGCACAACAGAGAGCTCTGGGTAAGTGGGACGCCTACTCACCTGGAAGGACTCCCCAGTGCAGGGCCTGCCGTCCTCTCCCCTAGGAGACCCTCCCCAACACCTGGCCGCGGTGTGTCCTCCACGGCCACAGTTGGTGCAGGGGATGGCCCCCCACGTGCTCCTTCCCCTCTTCTCTCTAGCGCCAGCACCCCCGAGCTCCATAGGGCTCGGCTCGGAGGTGCTGGAGGGTGGAATGGACGAACCCCACTCGGAACGTCCGCGGGTGGCCAGCAGGGTGTCCAGCCGGATGGACATGTCCACCAGCTGGTCGAACATGAGACTAGTATCCCTGCAGGCCAGCTCTCGACGGACGTCCTCCCGAAGACTACAACGATAATGATCGATGAGGGCCCGCTCATTCCACCCTGCGTCCGCCGCTAGAGTCCGGAACTCCAGTGAAAATTCCTGGGCGCTCCTCCTCCCCTGCCGGAGGTAGAATAGACGCTCCCCCGCCGCTTTCCCCTCAGGTGGATGGTCGAACACAGCCCTGAAGCGGCGGGAGAACTCCGCGTATGTGATCGTGGCGGCGTCTATCCTCCTCCATTCGGCGCTGGCCCACTCCAACGCCTTGCCGGTGAGACAGGAGATGAGGGCGGAAACGCTCTCGTGTCCCGAGGGCACCGGGTGTACGGTGGCCAGGTATAGTTCCACCTGCAGGAGGAACCCCTGACACCCGGCAGCGGTACCATCATACGCCCTCGGGAGTGAGAGCCGAATCCCACTGGGTTCCGGAGCTTGGATGGGCGGACTGGCCGATGGTGATGGCAAGGTAGGGGGAGATGTGGGTGCCCCTCTGTTCTCCCAACGGTGGAGAGTGTTTATTAAGTCCTGAAGGGCGGTCCCGATGCGGTTGATCTGTTCGTTCTGCTCGCGAACGCGCTCCTCCAGGTACTCGGATGCTAGTGCTGTTCCTGCTGATTCCATCTTGGTGTGTTATTCTGTCAAGGTGTGCTGAATGTGGAAGGTGCGGGAATCTGACGCAGGACACAGAAGCTTCGTACAACAGTCTTTAGTGGTGAAATACGAGCAAAAGTGCCCGGAGACGAGCGATACGCACACAGGCGTAAACAAACAGGAAAAATTACATAAGCGCACGGAAAGTGCGAAAACCTCTCCTAAACCACAAGGAGGGAAAAACAATACCGACACGTAGACAGGACGCTCAATAACACACAACACATGACTAACAAAAGGAGAACTTATAGGACACATAATCAACGCTAACTAACCACAGGTGTACAACAATCAGACAAAAGCAAACGAACATAGAAACATACAACGGTGGCAGCTAGTACTCCGGGGACGACGACCGCCGAAACCTGCCCGAGCAAGGAGGAGGAGCAGCCTCGGCAGATTCCGTGACACAAATAAACCTACCATTAAAATTATAGACTGATCATTTCTTTGTCAGTGGGCAAACGTACAAAATCAGCAGGGGATCAAATACTTTTTTCCCTCACTGTATGAGTGTATAATGTTAAAAATCCAGACAAAATAAAAATAAAAATCTTTATTTTGCATGTGTAAGATTTGCTAGACGGGAAAGTACAACAAGACCAACTCCACTTTAGGACATGTTTATTAGAATAGGTGTGGTAAGTAAGCTGCAATACTGTATGTTTATAGTCCGAATGTATCTCTCCTTTACCGACAGTACAAGGTGTGTCTTCACCCTTGTGATTGGCAGAGGAGATCACCAATGAGTGTGTCACTTTACAGCCCACTTGCTGTGCCACTGAAGGCCTAGGACTTGACTTGATATTATCTGCCTTAAAGGGCTGGCAGGTGACATTAGCTTATGATTATATTTTATTATTATATGAATATCACTAGTATTAATACATTAAAGTATGAATATAATACTTTTCATTGCTGTGGTTTTCTACACTGTGGTGTCATGCTGTATGTGGCCGTAGAAGGAGCGCTACACTAGGAGCTAGAGACAGATATAGCTGCAGAGGTGCTCAAAGTACGCTGTCATCTAACGGGTTGAATAAAGAGAAACAATACCTAAAAAAAAATGCATTTTATATTGAGGTTTTGATTCTGATTATTTTAGGCTATCTGGTATTAGTGCATGAGCCTAAACTTTAGGGCTTATCTGTACATGCCTACACAGCCAATCACCAAATAATGCTTTTGTGATTGGGCAGAAAAAGTTATCAGTCCATGGTGGCAATAGGAACATTGTCGAAGTTTAATTCAATAAGACAAAAGCTGAGAAAGGAGAGTTGAAAATATAGAGAAGGGAGGGCTACAAAAGTAAAAGTAATGTTTTTAAATGTTTTGGTGAAGTGGTGAAAGAGGATGATAGCAGTGCCAGCAATGTTATGTGTGATGATTGAGGAACTATACAAATTCGACAGTCAGAAGATGGGATCTCAAATAAATCAAATCAAATATTATTGGTCAAATACACATATTTAGCAGATGTTATTGTGGGTGTAGCGAAGTGCTTATGTTCCTAGCTCCAAGAGTGAGGTAGTATCTAACAATTCACAACAATACAGTAATCTAAAAAGTAAAAGAATGGAATTAAGAAATATATACAGTTGAAGTAGGAAGTTTACATACACCTAAGCCAAATACATTTAAACTCAGTTTTTCACAATTCCTGACATATAATCCTAGTAAAAATTCCCTGTTTTAGGTCAGTTAGATCACCACTATTTTAAGAATGTGAAATGTCAGAACAATAGTAGAGAGAATGATTTATTTACAGGCAATGAACAGCATTTTTACGTAGGTATTTCTCTTGTCCAGATGGGATAGGGCAGTGTGCAGTGCGATGGCGACTGCAATGTCTGTGGATCTATTGGGGCGATAAGCACATTGAAGTGGTCTAGGGTGTCAGGTAAGGTAGAGGTGATACGATCCTTAACTAGTCTCTCAAAGCACTTCATGATGACAGAAGTGAGTGCTATGGGGCGATAGTCTTTTAGTTCAGTTACCTTTGCTTTCTTGGGTACAGGAACAATGGTGAATATCTTGAAGCAAGTGGGGACAGCGGAGTGGAATAGGGAGAGATTGAATATGTCTGTAAACACTCCAGCCAGCTGGTCTGCGCATGCTCTGAGGTCGCGGCTAGGGATGCCGTCTGGACCGGCAGCCTTGCGAGGGTTAACATGCTTAAATGTCTTATTCACATTGGCCATGGAGAACGAGAGCCCACAGTCCTTCGGAGTGGGACACGTCAGTGGCACTTTGTTATCCTCAAAGCGGGCAAAGAAGTTATTTAGCTTGTCTGGAAGCAAGACGTCGGTGTTCGCGACAAGGCTGGTTTTCCCCCTTGATTGTCTGTAGACCCTACCACATAGGTCTCGTATCTGAGCCGTTGAATTGCGACTCCACTGTCTTGCATGTTTGATTGCCTTACAGAGGGAATAACTACACTGTTTGTATTCAACCATATTCCCAGTCACCTTGCCATGGTTAAATGCGGTGGTTTGTGCTTTTAGTTTTGCACGAATGCTGCCATCTATCCATGGTTTTTGGTTTAAGGGAGGTTTTAATAGTCACCCTGGGAACATCTCCTATACACTTCCTGATCAACTCAGTCACCGTGTCCGTGTGATGTCAATATTATTCTCAGATGCTACCCGGAACATATCCCAGTCCACGTGATCAAAACAATCTTGAAGCATGGATTCCGATTGGTCAGACCAGTGTTGAATAGACCTTAGCACGGGTACTTCCTGTTTGAGTTTCTGCCTATAGGAAGGGAGGTGCAAAATAGAGTTGTGATCTGATTTGCCGAAGGGAGGGCGGGGGAGGGATTTGTTACCATCCCGGAAGCAGTGATCGGGTGTTTTAGCAGCGTGAGTACTACAGTCAATGTGTTGATATAACTTTGGTAGCGTTTTCCTCAAATTTGCTTTGTTAAAATCCCCAGCTACAATAAATGCGGCCTCAGGATATGTGGTTTCCAGTTTGCACAAAGTCCAGTGTTGTTCCTTTAGGGCCGTCGTGGTATCGGCTTGAGGGGGAATATACACGGCTGTGACTATAACCGAAGATAATATTCTTCAGAGGTAATACGGTCGGCATTTGATTGTGAGGTATTCTAGGTCGGGTGAAAAAAAGGAATTGAGTTTCTGTACATTATCCAATCACACCATGAGTAGTTAATCATAAAACATACACCACTGCCTTTCTTCTTCCCAAGGAGTTCTTTATTTCTGTCTGCGCGATGTATTGAGAACCCAGCTGGCTGTAAGGATGGGGACAGTATATCCAGAGAGAGCCATGATTCCGTGAAACAGAGTATGTTACAGTCCATGAAGTCTCTCTGGAAGGAGATCCTCGCCCTGAGCTTGTTTACTTTATTGTCCAGAGACGGAACATTAGCGAGTAACATGGTGTGCCTGCCTCCTGAGTTGGACTAGAAGTCCACTCCCAAAACCTCTTCTTCAATTGCCCTAGGGGAAACGAACAAAGGATCCAATTCGGGAAAGTCGTATTCCTGGTCGTAATGCTGGTGAGTTACAGCCGCTCTGATATCCAAAAGTTATTTCTGGCTGTATGTAATAACATAAAACACGTTGTGGGCTAAAAATGTAAGAAATAACACACAAAAAAACAAAATACTGCAAAGTTTCTTAGGATCTAGAAGCAGAGCTGTCTGTGGGCGCCATCTTCCTAATAGGCCTATGGAATGTCAAGGGAGCTGTAGATGGGTTAAATGGAAACTTAAATCTGGTCACTGACTGTAGGTCTATAACCTCTCCCATAGCCTTAATAATAACTCCTGCAGAAAAAAACATTTATTGAATGAAAATGATACAACAAATGTAGGCAAAATGTGGACTTGGAACAGGAGTGGAGAAATATGATGTCATTCTTTCTGCATCTTGAGAGAATGCAATGCTCTGTTAGATACCATCTCTAGAGGTGCTTTCTTCATCATAAAAGCTGATAGTATTTCACCACATAAAATAGGCTATTTGTATTTGTATTTATTAAGGATGCACATTAGCTGCTGCCAAGGCAGCAGCTACTCTTCCTGGGGTCCAGCAACATAAGGCAGTTATATATACTTTAAAATATTACATGGCATTACATTTCATAACACTTTACCCAATACATTTAGTGTATTCCCTCAAGCCACTACTCCACTATCACATCGTTTTATCATGCGTATGTGTGCCTGTGTGTGTGTCTCTTCACAGTCTCTGCTGTTCCATAAGGTGTATTTTTATCTGTTTTTTAAATCTGATTCTACTGCTTGCATCAGTTACCTGATGTGGAATAGAGTTACATGTAGCCATGTCTCTATGTAGTACTTTGCGCCTCCCGTAGTCAGTTCTTGACATGGGGATTGTGAAGAGACCTTTGGTGGCATGTCTTGTGGGGTATGCATGGGTGTCCGTGCTGTGTGCTAGTAGTTTAAATGGAAACCTTGGTGCATTCAGCCGGTCAACACTTTTTACAAAAACAAGTAGTGATGAAGTCAATCTCTCCTCCTCTTTGAGCCATGAGAGATTTACATGCATATTATTAATATTAGCTCTCTGTGTACATTTTAGGGCCAGCCATGCTGCCCTCGTCTGAGCCAATGGTAATTTTCCGAGGTTCCTCTTTGTGGCACCTGACCACACGACTAAACAGTAGTCCAGATCCTGTAGGACCAGCCTTATTGACAGTTGTTAAAAGGGTAGAGTTGCGCTTTATTATGGACAGACTTATCCCCATTTTAGCTACTGTTGTATCAACATGTTTTGACCATGACAGTTTACAATCCAGGGTTTATCCAAGCAGTTTAGTCACCTCAACTTGCTCAATTTCCACATTATTTATTACATGGTTTAGTTGAGGTTTGGGTTCAGTGAATGATTTGTCCCAAATACAATGCTTTTAGTTTTTGAAATATTTAGGACTAATTTATTCCTTGCCACCCATTCTGAAACTAACTGCAGCTCTTTGTTAAGTGTTGCAGTCATTTCACTCGCTGTAGTAGTTGACGTGTATAGTGTTGAGTCATCCGAATACATAGACACACTGGCTTCACTCAATGCCAGTGGCATGTCATTAGTAAAGATTGAAAAAAGTACGACTCCTAGACAGCTGCCCTGGGGAATTCCTGATTCTACCTGGATTAAGTTGGAGAGGCTTCCATTAAAGAACACCCTCTGTGTTCTGTTGGACAGGTAACTCTTTATCCACAATATAGCACAGGGTGTAAAGCCATAACTCATATGTTTTTCCATCAGCAGACTATGATCGATAATGTCAAAATCCGCACTGAAGTCTAACAAAACAGCCCCCACAATCTTTTCATCATACATTTCTCTCAGCCAATCATCAGTCATTTATGTAAGTGCCATGCTTGTTGAATGTCCTTCCATATAAGGGTGCTGAAAGTCTGTTGTCAAATTGTTTACAGTAAAATAGCATTCTATCTGGTCAAACACCATTTATTCAAAAAGTTTTCTAAGGGTTGGTAACAGGCTGATTGGTCGGCTATTTGAGCCAGTAAAGGGTGCTTTACTATTATTGGGTAGATGAATTACTTTTGCTTCCCTCCAGGCCTGAGGGGGCACACTTTCTAGTAGGCTTAGATTGAAGATGTGGCAATATCGTCCGCTATCATCCTCAGTTATTTTCCATTCAAGTTGTCAGACCCCGGTGGCTTGTCATTGTTGATAGACAACAATATTGTTTTCACTTCTTCCACACTCACTTTACAGAATTTAAAATTACAATGCTTGTCTTTCATAATTTGGTCAGTTATACTTGATGTGTAGTGTCAGTATTTGTTGCTGGCATGTCATGCCTAAGTTTGCTAATCTTGCCAATAAATAAAAAAATTAAAGTAATTGCCAATATCAGTGGGTTTTGTGATGAATGAGCCATCTGATTCAATGAATGATGGAGCTGATTTTGCCTTTTTGCCCAAAATTTCATTTAAGGTGCTCCAAAGCTTTTTACTATAATTCTTTGTTATTTATCTTTGTATCATAGTGTAGTTTCTTCTTTTTATTCCGTTTAGACACATTATTTCTCAATTTGCAGTACGTTTGCCAATCAGCCAGACTTATTTGCCATTTATTTTGCCTCATCCCTCTCAACCATACAATTTTACAATTCCTCATCAATCCACAGGTATTGAAGAGTTTTTACAGTAATTTTCTTAATGGGTGCATGCTTATTAGTAACTGGAATAAGCCATTTCATAAATGTGTCAAGTGCAGTGTCTGGTTGCTCCTCATTACACATCATCAATACATATTGATAATTTTTTTCCTGTGCTGTTTCTAACAACCCTGGTAGGTTGACTGATTACCTGAACCAGGTTGCAAGCACTAGTTACAGTTTGAAGCTTTTTCTTTAGTGGGCAGCTTGATGAAAGCCAGTCAATATTGAAATCACCCAGAAAATGTACATTTATATTTACACTGCTCAAAAAAATAAAGGGAACACTTAAACAACACAATGTAACTCCAAGTCAATCACACTTCTGTGAAATCAAACTGTCCACTTAGGAAGCAACACTGATTGACAATAAATTTCACATGCTGTTGTGCAAATGGAATAGACAACAGGTGGAAATTATAGGCAATTAGCAAGACACCCCCAATAAAGAAGTGGTTCTGCAGGTGGTGACCACAGACCACTTCTCAGTTCCTATGCTTCCTGGCTGATGTTTTGGTCACTTTTGAATGCTTTCACTCTAGTGGTAGCATGAGACGGAGTCTACAACCCACACAAGTGGCTCAGGTAGTGCAGCTCATCCAGGATGGCACATCAATGCGAGCTGTGGCAAGAAGGTTTGCTGTGTCTGTCAGCGTAGTGTCCAGAGCATGGAGGCGCTACCAGGAGACAGGCCAGTACATCAGGAGACGTGGAGGAGGCTGTAGGAGGGCAACAACCCAGCAGCAGGACTGCTACCTCCGCCTTTGTGCAAGGAGGAGCAGGAGGAGCACTGCCAGAGCCCTGCAAAATGACCTCCAGCAGGCTACAAATGTGCATGTGTCTGCTCAAACGGTCAGAAACAGACTCCATGAGGGTGGTATGAGGGCCCGACGTCCACAGGTGGGGGTTGTGCTTACAGCCCAACACCGTGCAGGACGTTTGGCATTTGCCAGAGAACACCAAGATTGGCAAATTCGCCACTGGCGCCCTGTGCTCTTCACAGATGAAAGCAGGTTCACACTGAGCACATGTGACAGACGTGACAGAGTCTGGAGACGCCGTGGAGAACGTTCTGCTGCCTGCAACATCCTCCAGCATGACCGGTTTGGCGGTGGGTCAGTCATGGTGTGGGGTGGCATTTCTTTGGGGGGCCGCACAGCCCTCCATGTGCTCACCAGAGGTAGCCTGACTGCCATTAGGTACCGAGATGAGATCCTCAGACCCCTTGTGAGACCATATACTGGTGCGGTTGGCCCTGGGTTCCTCCTAATGCAAGACAATGCTAGACCTCATGTGGCTGGAGTGTGTCAGCAGTTCCTGCAAGAGGAAGGCATTGATGCTATGGACTGGCACGCCCGTTCCCCAGACCTGAATCCAATTGAGCACATCTGGGACATCATGTCTCGCTCCATCCACCAACGCCACGTTGCACCACAGACTGTCCAGGAGTTGGCGGATGCTTTAGTCCAGGTCTGGGAGGAGATCCCTCAGGAGACTGTCGTATCGAGTGAGTGGTGGCAATTATTGCTGATGAACAAAAGGAGTCTGCTCATACTGAACGTTGATCATAAGGTTTATTCAGATCACAAGCTTCAGCATGAGTGACAGGTGACATGACACCCGGAGAGTGACGCCTCAGAATGGCTGCTCGTTCTGCCCTCTCCTTCGTTTTCCCCCCTATTTATCTCCCTCTTCTGGCCAATCACCAGTCTCCCCTGGGGCGTCACCCTAAAACATTCCCTTTTGATACTAACATAAACAACATTCCTTTCTTCATGAAAAACATTTAACAAAGACATAATCTTAATACACTACATATTTCCCCCCTTCGAGACAAACTAAAAGTCTCGAAAACAAACAGAATAGGATTATGACTAGTAACCATTTATCTTATTGAGTATCTTTAACATTAAACCAAAAACATTCTCCTCTAGAGTGTAAATACCTTTCTATGAAATAACTGTTTATGAAGTGTGAATACATTACTATGAAATATGAACAAATCTCTATGGAGTGTAAGAGCGAAAAACTGTCCGGCAACCTTCCATCCATCAATCAAGACAGTAAAATTCTCTCACGGTCCCTCTGCCCCAGGCAACCACCTTCGGTACTCCAGATAAACTCATAAACCATTCAAATGCATTTGAAACTATGATGCAATTAAATACACATGTAAGCCCCTGCAAACAAAATCCTATCCAATAACATCCATTGTAAGGCTGGTCAACCCATTGGACCTTACAGTGAACCTCTCCCTGCCTAGCCTCTCTGTCCCTAAACATTCACGAAATAAACAAAAACATCTAAGATCCTCACATGTATTCAATAACATCAAATATCCTTCTACAAAAATTAATCCCTGAGAATATGACACAAATTATGTATTACACATGTCTATATTTCATTGCAAACACTGGAATGTAGTCCACTACACTTCATCTCCCCGTAGTCTCCTCTTCCAATGGACTGTTGATGATGGAATCGGCCACACCCTCCTTGTTTCATCTCCTCCAGTCATATTGTCCTTTCATATTGTCCCTTCATATTGTCCTTGTTTGAGTCACATGTTCCCCCAAATGCTTCTCGAAGAAAAGAAAAGAAACGACCAAACAGTATCTTTTGCAAAACAACCCTTTCAAATTAAACATCAATATCCACTAAGAATATAAAAATGATATATAAATGATGCATGAATCACATAAACCCATTCCCCCCTTTGATTCATAAATCATACTACAAATCACACCAATATTGATTATTATTTTTTTTTTTTAAATGATCAAATAATCAAAAATGATATTTATCCATTCAGTTCCACTTGTCCATCTTTATCCAGATCAGGAACAGTCAACACCGGCATCTAAGTGTTGTCTCCAGACATCACTCTCCAACCTATCTCAATATCATAGCTTTCTCAAAGGTCAGTAACAAATTACAAACCTCACACACAGTGTTATCAAAGCTGCCATTAAATGTAACCCATCACTGCCCCTACTGGCCTACCTGATCTTGCAACCAAATCTTCTCAGATCTCCCAAACACATCCCTTATATTCTTAAATGCATATATAACACTCGTGACATTATCTTGACTCAAAATATCTACTAATATTATCAATATGATCTTACCAAATGTTACACCATACCATGGAAAAAGTCCCCCCTTCTCCCTTAGATTTATCCTTCAATGATAGGCTTGAAGACTATGACATGTAGCCATGTCACCCTTTTAACCCTAGATTTAGCTGTGTCCGGTGCTATCCCTCTTATAATGGTAAAAACCTCATATGGAAGCTTCAACGTTGACATGTAACAACATCCTGTTTATCCATAGTGTAAGAATATATATGCTTTATCACCACAAACCCTCAAAATATCTCTAAAATTCCCCATAGTCACATTGTCAGGCAAAAGCTAATCTTTTAACCATCAAAGTCCTGCTGTTCCTACTAACTGGTACATAAAAATTACATTATATTTGTCATCTCTAACCTTATGTTCATGCTTATCCAAAGTCATCATATAATCATCACAATCTGATATTCCCATAAACATACCCCTTACCTCCGAGGTTTTATTAGAACAAAAACAACTTTTAGCCCTCAATGGTTACACCTCAAATGCTTCATGTACGCTGTTACCTGATTTTTCTTTACCATCCAACAAATTCACACAAGTTAATTCACTTAACCCAATAACACCTAACCCTAGGCTTAAACAAATGTTTTGACAACAACATTATTTTATCTGTTACTGATTGTTGCTGATACCACAGTCATGACAAAGCATAAGATTGACACATACTTGATAGAGGTCGAACGACCGTCTCTAACATGTTTGGTTCTGGAATTCTCACCAGACATGGACCCTCAAGATTCCTCACTGATCTTACAGAATGAGCTGCTGGAACCTGCCCATCTATCTCTAATCTTCACAACAGAAGAATCAAACCACTCCCTTTAGTTTCTCTCTTCCCTAACGAGCGGTACTGATCAGATACCTCTCCTTGTCTGTCATTAAAATCAAAGACCTCATCCTGTCCTCCATGATAAATCTAAATCTGCTCTCCTATTTCAACCCTATTCGTACTATAATTGACAGCACTCTCCATCCGTAACATAAACCCCTGAGTCTAAAATTCCCCATTTAATTTCAAAAAAGTTGTTGTCGATGTCATACTCCCTACATTTGCTATTGCCATCGTATCATTAATCCCTTCCAAAGTTACCATTAAAGTAGTTGATGTATTAACCTTAATTATTTCTAGTGGCAAAGCTACCAATATCCTATGTGTATTATCTACTATTGGAGTGACTACTGTAATCTATTCTTCCTGAACTCCTTTGGTGACTGTGGAACTTCAACAGATTTCAAATCTTCCATTATAGGCATCACTTTACGAATTACATAGCCCTTTAACCAATAATTCTTAACCGGAACAAATTCTAATGCTTGCACTCGATAAGTATACTTCTTCTCCATAATTATCTCTCCATATGGGAGGAACGTCCCCATCCTAACCCTAATAAGTATTTTTTCCCCTAAAATTGGTGCTGTATTGGTTCCCTTATAATCAAATGCGATATATTTATGGCTTTAATAACTATCAATGTTGAAAGAGTTAACTTGCTTCTCACTGTTGTTATAATAGACTGAAGTGTTAATGTCCTTAGTTACTTCTAGTTTTTCCCAAAGAAAAGTTGTCTTTGCTTGTACTTCCATCTATCACCACTAGTGTCACTTTTTCCCCAACTCTCAGTCCTATCTCTAATCCCTGACTTTCAAACTTTTGATTATAAAAAATACACCTATAATTACCTTGATCTTCCTACTCTAAAGTGTCATTCACCATTGTTCTCTCTCTTACTACTAACTTTAAACTTAGCTTACTGTCTTAGAGTTCCTTCAACCTAGTTCTCCTAACTTATTTTAATCTAATCTTTTCCTCCTAACCTTTTAAAAACTTTTTCCACTGATTTATTCACAAAATCCCATTACCACCAATTTTTAGAATATGTGATTGGAAAAGTCCCCACCTGTTTTTGACTTCTTTACACACAGACTTGGCAAACGACTAAACACCTTTTAGCCTAGCCTGAAATCTCTTAGTGTAAGAATGTAACCCAGAATAAACAATGCATCTCTTTCCAATACTGCAATAACAGTATCTTCTAATATTAGTATCTTAAGGGTAATTAACTGTTTTACTACCTCCAATCCCTATCCTAATTAGTTAATTTCACATAGTGAGATGTTTAACCTCTTTAGGCTGAACCCAGATAAGTTTTTCCACTATTCACCATCCCTTCTAATGGTCGGTTGTTTTTACTTCAATTGTTGGATATTTTCTCTTCTTCTCTAATCGATGCTCTCAACTGACACCCCCCTTCCGGATCTTCTAGGCACTAACAGGTGATCTTCACTTGCTCCTTTATCTTCCTCTGTTGTTTCCTCCTGACGCATTTCCATCACAGGTAAAGTGACCAACCTGTCCATAATTATAACAGTCTTCTGAAAGTTGCTGGAAGTGTAGCTGAAATCTTCCTCCTCCTTCTATTTCTTCTCGTCCTCTTCCTCTCCAATTCTGTGTCTGTCCAGAAACTGGCTGTGGATATGGAACATCTGGTACCCCCCTTGGCTGGTACAATTGCATTTGATATTGTTCAGTTGAAGCTGTAACAGTGATTGTTGATTTGGTTCACTCTGATTCTTCATAACCAAAACTTATTTTCTCCACCAGTTGTATGATTGAGTTTTCTCAGAGTTTCTTCGTCCTGTTCTTTCTTCTTCTCCAATTATTGGGATCCTCTCAGCAGTTTCTCCTCTTCTGTATCTTCAGCTGTGTTACTTCTTCTAAACTATTTGCTTTATCCAGGCATGATAAACATCTGTCTATATATCTATTTCTTCTTTGCTAGTCATTGTAGGATAAAATCCTCTTGAACATAAAGCACCTTTAATCTCCAAATCTTCATCGCTATCTTCATCTTTGCTTTCATCAGAGATCAAATCTCGTGTATCCTTCTTCTTTCCTCTCTTGCCAACTTCCTTCTGATCACAGAGTCATATCCACCCATGCATGACCTCTTCTCAATCACTCATCTTCATCATCCTCATCCTCTTTACCCTCACTCTTCTCTTCCAGACATCTCATTTCCTTCCTTCTGGAGTTTTGGATTCATCTTTATCGTTGTTTCTGCTTGTCCTCTATCTATTATTCGTTCATCTTCATCTCTGATGCAACAATCCCCTGAGGATAAACATCCCTAAGCTCTCCTTCCTTCTCATAAGGTGGGTGTCTTACCGCTGAATCCGTATGTGAGAAAGGTGTACTAACTTCTGCCATTAGTTTTTCTAACACTACTTTAGTTAAAGGATTACTATTTTTTCCCCTATATCAACCCTTTTATATTCCTTTATCGTGAACTATTTTAGACTGTATAGCCTATGGCTTCCCCCCTTAAATTATTAATATAACCCTAACAACTCCAAAAAAAAAATATATATATATATTTTCCCAAAAATCAAATCAACTAAAATATGAATATTAAAAAATTCAATTAAATGTTTTATTCAAAAACCATTTCTAATTAAACTAAAAAATCAATTAAAAAATCAATTAAAAATCATGAATAATTAAAACCAATTTTTATTCCTATGTCACCAATATATCAATTAGTGTTGGCTATCTTACCACAACCCATCAAATGCAAGTAAATGTAAGTTAGTCAACTTCAAAGCAATCCCAAAAACAAAGCCTGTAACCCCTTGCTCTATAACCCCTAATTATCTTAAATTTACAGAATAATGTCAGTCCTTGATTCCCAACACAATTCCCATCAAACCCCAGTGATGCACAGAGACTCCAAAATGCAATTTTTAATGAAATAGTATTTGCCAAGCCTATGTGAAATGGTCATAACATCAAATATTTTGTAAGGGATGATTTTGTGAACTAGCCTGATATCTGATCCTCTGCCTGCGTCACACCTTGTCACGTGACACACGTCAGCACTTCCTGTATCTCCTCTCTCTCTCGTCTGTCGTCTAGTCCTATTGCTCCTCTCATATGACAGAAGAACATACACAGAAAAAGACTTTAGTAGTTAATGCAAT
Organism: Coregonus lavaretus; assembly: GCF_964263955.1. NCBI lineage: Eukaryota > Metazoa > Chordata > Actinopteri > Salmoniformes > Salmonidae > Coregonus > Coregonus lavaretus. Next base: position 5,362,593 of record NC_140026.1, read on the forward strand.
CACTGAGTATTTCCAACCATATTCAACATTCCTTCGTTCACCCATTATTCACTCTAAGACTAAACTCAGAACTAAATAGATCGCTCAAAAACATTTTTATTTTATTTTAATCCGTCATTTAATTTAATTCATTATACTCCGTCAACATATATTCAATTTATAAATTCACTACATCTCAACAAATAGTTTCATGTTCGAACAACAGCCGTTTAACAACTAGGAGATTCTTTCCCAAATCTCTCTTTTCTGTGGCTATTTTTCCGTCTCCCCCTTGCATGGTAACCCCAGATGGGACCTATGACCTTTACCCACAATGCAGTTTTGTAGTCTTAGCACATAACCGCATGTCGTAGTTTTAGCCCCGTAAAATCAAGCGCATGCGCACATCCATTTAATCCCATGCTTGCCATACAATAGAAAGATAGCATTACGCTACAGCTTCACTATTTTATACGTTATACTCACACAATTACACATAACAGAGCTCACATTTGCGTAGAACTTTCAGTTCCCCCACATACAAACAAGTTTAAGAGGCTTGAATCCATCGCAGTGGACCTCTAAGGTTAAGATTATCATGTAGCACGCAACACAATTAGCATTTAGCAATTAGCATTAGCATTAGCTTTAGGTACAATGTGACACAACACACATTTAGCATTTAGCATTAGCATTAGCCTTTAGCCAACTGCGGCCTACAACCTGTAACAAAACCCGCATTGCGTCTTCAATTGATTACTGTTTCGTTTGTCCTAAATTTATTCTGCCGTGAGTATGGCTATTTAAATGAGCGGTTCCACCCACGCAAATATCCCGTCGGACAGAAGATGAGCAGCCAACCCCCAAGAAAATTTCCCACCAACCCCAGTCCCAGACTGACCTGAAAACTCCTAATGCGTTTCCAGGATTTTGTGGCCCACCATGCGGTCGCCCCGTTCGTCACGAGGGCTTATCTAAACCTGCAATGCTCTAAAATTGTATACATATCTTGGCCCCGACTGTTCTTGACTTACTATTCAAGCAACACATCTCTATAAACAATCCATAAACTCTACCCACTTTTGCGCTGTTTTTAAAATTTTATAATGATTAGCCAGACCCCCCCAGTCATCAGCAAAAACGCCACCCGAGGCACGGTCGTAATGGTACATTCCTCCAGTGTACACAAGCAGTAACAAAACTAACAACTTAGCTGTGAGGAACACTCACCCTGGTCGGGTCATGACTCCCGACCGAAGTTAGCTTGAGTTAGCTTGGCGGCTACAAATGCAGCAGAGGAGGATTGCAGACCACTCCTGGCAAGCTCGCCATTTGTCGTATCGAGTGAGTGGTGGCAATTATTGCTGATGAACAAAAGGAGTCTGCTCATACTGAACGTTGATCATAAGGTTTATTCAGATCACAAGCTTCAGCATGAGTGACAGGTGACATGACACCCGGAGAGTGACGCCTCAGAATGGCTGCTCGTTCTGCCCTCTCCTTCGTTTTCCCCCCTATTTATCTCCCTCTTCTGGCCAATCACCAGTCTCCCCTGGGGCGTCACCCTAAAACATTCCCTTTTGATACTAACATAAACAACATTCCTTTCTTCATGAAAAACATTTAACAAAGACATAATCTTAATACACTACAAGACCATCCGCCACCTCATCAGGAGCATGCCCAGGCGTTGTAGGGAGGTCATACAGCCACGTGGAGGCCACACACACTACTGAGCCTCATTTTGACTTGTTTTAAGGACATTACATCAAAGTTGGATCAGCCTGTAGTGTGGTTTTCCACTTTAATTTTGAGGGTGACTCCAAATCCAGACCTCCATGGGTTGATAAATTTGATTTCCATTGATAATTTTTGTGTGATTTTGTTGTCAGCACATTCAACTATATAAGGAAAAAAGTATTTAATAAAATTATTTCATTCATTCAGATCTAGGATGTGTTGTTTAAGTGTTCCCTTTATTTTTTTGAGCAGTGTATATCACATGCATTATCAAAGATTTCACACATGTTATCCAGATACGGACTTTTAGACCTTGGTGGTCTATAGCAGCTTCCCACCAGAATGGGCTTTAGGTGAGGCAGATCAACCTGAAGCCATATTACTTCAACAGTATTTAACATGAGATCCTCTCCAAGCTTTACAGGAATGTGGTTCTGAATATCAACGGCAACACCGCCCCCATTGGCATTTCTGTCTTTTCTGTAGATGTTATAACCATGTATTGCTACCACTGTATCATCAAAGTTATTATCTAAGTGAGTTTCAGAGATTGTCAGAATATGAATGTCATCTGTTACTAGCAAATTATTTATTTAATGAACCTTGTTTCTTAAGCTACACATTTTTACGTGAGCTATTTTTAGCACTTTTCTGGGATGCTTGATTGTTTTCATTGCTTTACTGGAAAGCTTAGCAGAAGTAGACATGCTCATGTTATTTATGTTAGTGCAGGGTGAGCAGTATAACTCTGGTTCATAGGCACATGCTTACTGTATACAATAGCTGTAGGATCAGCAGAGGCATTCAGGGCAGTTAGAGGGACATACATTAGGCTACTTACATTGTGTCTTCCAATACCATGGGATAAGGTACATTTTATAGTATTATAAGGCTACGTTGAGACAATGACTTATCAATGACCCAAGCCCAGCTCAGTTAATCCCAACCATTATGTTGCTGAGATGTCATAATGACAACTCAGATTAAGTGAGCTGGGCTTGGGTCATTGATAAGTCATTGTCTCAATGTAGCCTTATAATGCTGTGAAAGGATCCAGGAACCCAAATGATTTGGGTGGATCCCATCCTCCTTATAACACAAGCTTTGTTTCCAGGTATCAAAATTGTCAATAAATGTTACACCCACAAAGCTGCAATAGTCTTGTAGCCAGTTATGGAGGGCAAAAAGTCTGCTGAAACGTTCAATGCCACGGGGAGAGCACAGGGCCAGACATTATGGGGCGTTTGTTAGTGTCAAGCAGACACCTAATCAGTTCTTTAAAATCCATCTTCAGCTGTTCTGAGCTGCCCTTCATAATGTAATTGAGTCCCACATGAACTATGATAGACTCAATTTCCTGATGCAGGTTTAAAATGTTTGGGAGCAGCTTATTGATGTCCTGTACTCGTGCTCCAACAATTCGTTTAACCTTTCACAGCCCATAAGTAGCAGGATAGCATACGCCCACTGCTCCTGACGAAAGGTCCAGACCTCCCACAGCAGGCAGTGCCCCGTCAGATCCAGAGAGAGGGAAAGGAGCCGAACACGACGACGAAGCCGCTGCTGGAGTCAGCATAGTTGGAGTCAGCACAGCCGTCGCAGACACAGGCAGTCCCAGCGTTGAAGGTGCAGGTAGATCAGACACCAGCGCAGCGAAGCTATTCTATTCAGCATGCCGCTGCCTTCGGTTTCCAGGACTTGTGACATGGGACCAGCGCTGATTGGAACAATCCTCTTGCTGTTCTCTGTCTACTCCACTACAAGATGGAGGAGGAGAATCAGATGGAGACGACTTCCTTGGCAGGATAGTTCCAGGTAGCACAGGCCATTCGGATAGGGACAGAGGACAAGGTGGGGAAACATCCATCAGGCCCGAGTGGCGTCCAACCACAGGAGTTGAGAACTGAATCTGAACTGAAATCTTATCAGAAACACGTTGGGTCGTTTTCACTACTTTCTTTTTCCTTACAACCGGTCAAACTGATGTCATTTGGAATTTTTTCACAGAAAATCAATTTTCTTTGCTTTATTGTGCTTTATCCCCATACCCTGAAGGTCTTTGCTACGCAAAATATAACAGAGAAAACTATATAGATTGAAGCATTCATTCTATCGATCTATTACATTATTCTGTTGAGCAAGGGTTTATTTGGTCTAACATATGACGACAAAAGAGAAGCTACCTGTATCTAATTATAGACAAGTTGACTAACAAATAGCCTACCAAAATGTCAGAAATTATAAGCAGAAGCATATCGTAATCATGCAAAAACAAATCATGCAGCCCCTGTCAAAAAATCTTTCTGCCGTCTGACTGAAGCATATAGCTCATTTTCTATATTTGCGGGTTAGGGTTGGGCCTCAGATTTTCACTTTATCACATATAGTCGGGCGGTATCAGATGGGTAATTAGCAATTGCAGGTGAACAAACAGCTGACCCGCGCACCACTAAAATGTATGGCTTCTTATAATTTGACCAGAGTAAATACAAATGTGTTCTATGTAATTTATCTCATAATTCATCTTAATTATTTAGAAGGTTGCCAGAAAACAGTATGACCCACCAATCAAGTATTATGCAGGGTCGTCACCTTTTTGTGATTGTGCGTTTAGCAGAGTTTTATCTTTGTCTTGAGTAAATACTGCAGCCTGTCATTAACCTAAAGGAATGCTACAGAAGTGAAACTTTGGTAATAAATCTGCACTCAAAGAAAGATGTTTGACTTTCAAAAATAAAACACACACATACACAGGTTTGCCACACAGGTTTGCATAGGCCAACTCTGGTATTGATGTAGACATACCTGATTCAAGGAAAGGGGTGTGGATTTATTATGATTGCAGAAACGAAACTCATGGAAGAAAAGACAGAGAGAAATAGAGAGCAAACACACAGGGAGTATATAAGCCTAAAGTAAAGGAAGATAGCATCAGCTGAAAGGTACTGGCAATATGTTTTTTCTTACAGTAAAAACAGATTGTATGACTTTTATCTGTACATTATGCTACCATCATGATGTGTTGACGTAGGATGTCAAGGAATGATGTTCAACTGTCATGTATTATTGATTGTTTGTTATTGACCATGTACAGGTACGATAGATGTAATCCATTATGACATGGTGGAATACTGTTGACAGACATATATTATACTTTGAAGGACTATGGTAAAACTACTTTTATTATTATTTCTGTATCAAAACTAGTCAACAGTATAACCTCATTCAATAATCCATGGAATAGTCAAAAGTATGTAAGTAGGTAGGTGGGTAGGTAGGTAGGTAGGTAGGTCAGTACAGTAGGTAGGTAGGTCGGTAGATAGGTAGGTCGGTCGGTCGGTAGGTATTTACACACAGTGCCTTAGAGGCTTCTCTCGTTACATGGGTGTGTCAGTGGTCATACCATCTGTGGGTGTACCTGTTTGTCTTACTGCGCAATCTCATTTGACTGATGCAAATACCTCCATAGACAATGTATCAGGATGGTGTTGTACTGTTCCTGTACCAGCAGAGGGCGACCAAACAGTGTTAATGTTAGTACCTCAGTTACACAGCAAAGTTGTGAGTATACTGTACAGCAGTGTTTTCCCAACTCGGTCCTGGGGACCCCAAAGGGTGCATATTTCGTTTTTTACCCTAGAACTACACATCTGATTCAAATAATGAACTCATCATCAAGCTTTGATTATTTGAATCAGCTGTGTGGTGCTAGGGCAAAAACCAAAACGCTGCTGCAAAGTGAATTGTTAAAGTAACATGAAAATGGGTTAAGTAACTTCGATTATCAGAACTTGAGTGTCCACAAATAAAATAGATTACACCACATTGATGCATCTCTAATATGCGTTAAAGTCTCTTAAATAGGCAATCAGCAGTTGAAACAATAACAAAGTGTGATTCCCACCCTTGTTTCGGTAAAAAGCTTAGCGATGGGGCTGGAGAAATCTAACCACTCTTAAAATAATTGACAGACCTGTGGGTGCAAGGACTGACCATCCATTATATCAAGATTATAGTTTTAACCATGTTTTAAAGAACACAGTGTTTGTTTACATTTACAACATTGTTTACAAACATTGGAGTAACACAAGCTTATATTTTCGGTTCTGATGGGGTACGACAGTTGAACTAAGCTCATGAGGCATTTATAAGTTATATCGTTCAAGAATCAACAGGTACATATCAATTTATAAGTCGCAAAAAAGATGTAGCAACTGAAGACTGCCTGTTTAATGAACGATGAATAATGAATCTGATATCTTTAACATCCCATATCAGAGATGGCCTTCTCATCTGCAGTCTCCATCTCCATTGACACCCCTGTTCTGATCGAGCAGCACCTGAACTGCTCAATCTGTCTGGGCCTGTTTAAGGACCCTGTCACCACCCCCTGTGGCCACACCTTCTGCCAGTCCTGCATGGAATGCAACCTCCACTTCAACGACCTCATATGCCCTGTCTGCAAGAAGCATCTGAGGAGGAACCCACAGGTGAATTAATGCTAGATAAACTCAATATAACACTTCCTGTCTTAGCCATTTTCCCCACTACATCAACCTGTTGTTTGGGGGATGTATTGTACTAAAATCTAATCAAATGAGATGCTTCGTAAACAACAGGTGAAATGCTTACTTATGGGCCCTTCCCAACAATGCAGAGAGAAAAAATTGAGAAATAGTAGAACAAATATTACACAAGGAATACATAGAAAAATAATAACACAAGGAATAAATATACAATGAGTAATGATAACTTGGCTATATACACGGGGTACCAGTACCAAGTCGATGTGCAGGGGTACGAGGTAGTTGAGGTAGATATGTACATATAGGTAGGGATAAAGTGACAAGCAACGGGATAGATAATAAACAGTAACAGCATCAAATTGATAAACAAAGCACAATATCACCCACAGGTGAACATCATCCTCAGTACCCTCATTCAGGAGTTGAAGAAGGCCCAGGAGAGGAAGCCAGGGGAGTATTCTGGAGCTCCAGGTGAGGTGGCCTGTGACATCTGCACCGAGAGGAAGCTCAAGGCCCATAAATCCTGTCTGGTGTGTCTGGCCTCGTACTGCGAGACTCACCTGGGCCCCCACACCTCAGCAGGCAGGCTGAAGGGCCACAGGCTGGTGGCCCCTGTGGAGGACCTGGATGGGAGGGCGTGTCTGACCCACGGTCGTCCCCTTGAGCTGTACAGCAGGGCAGAGGGGCGCTGTGTCTGTGCCCTCTGCGTGGAGGAGGGTCACGAGGTCATCTCCGTGGAAACGGAGTGGGACAGGAAGAAGGTGTCATATTGTCATATTTTCAATGGGTTTTCATACTGTCATATTTGCAATGGGTTCAATAATGGCTGTAGACGTTGCGCTGTGTTTCCAGGTGTATAGTAATGGCTGGGTCTGAATGAGAGCGTGTATCGAGTGATGAAATTAACTAATCACAAAACCATGAGATAGTTTAATTGTGTGTGTGTTTGTGTGTGTGTGTGTGTGTGTGTGTGTGTGTGTGTGTGTGTGTATACATGTTTGTATGTCCTAGGCTAACCTGGGGAGCACCAAGGCTGATATGCAGGAGAGGATCCTGAAGAGGGAGACAAAGCTGGAGGAGATCAGGGTGTCTGTGGAGCAGTGCAAGGTGAGGCCTGGTTGAGTCAGAGTGAAGTGCTACATGTCTACCGGCAGAGATGGAGGACTGGAACAGTGCACATGAGACCAAGTTACAAGCACAGAGAGAGGGAACCAAGATAGTACAATTAATCTGGACTGTCTCCACAAAGACATGAGAAACTATAACTCTAAAGGGATACTTTTGTGAGTCGGAGTGAGTTACTACATGTCTACCTGCAAACACAGAGATGGAGGACTGTAACAGTGAAATAGTTAACCATGAGACAGGCGGAGAGACCTGTTGCACATAGAGAGGGACAGGGAGAAAGAGAGACATGAAACACAGACAGTGAGACAAGCACAGAGAGAATAGTAAAGTGAAAAGTGAGGCAGACAGAGGCAAACAGACAGGAGGGAGATAGACATTGAGGGAATACTGAGTTGTTGTCCACCATCCATCCTCTAGGCCCACGTGGACAGGGAGAGGAGGGAGATTGACTCTGTGTTCAAAGCAGTGATGGCAGCTGTAGAGGAGACCCAGCGAGAGGCTCTCAGGCCCCTGGAGGAGAGGCAGCAGGAGTTGGAGAGAGAGGCAGGAGAACTCACCCAGGAGCTGTGGAGAGAGATCAGAGAACTGAGAGAAACCATTGGTCAACTGGAGGATGTTGCTGACCTGGAAGATCACATCGACTTCCTGCAGGTGAGTGACTTTACTTTGACTTTAACCCTTTTACTCTGTGATCAACAAGGGATCTCCACTGGCACCACACTCTGAACATTCTGCAAGCTGTTCCAAAGTTAGTTGATGCGTGTGTTTGTGTACCAGTATTGTGTGAAATGCAGTACATGGATTGTACTGGACAGGAGTGTCTATTGCCTGTCTAAAAATGCTTGAATTTGAATGACATAATAATGAAACAGTATAATGAAAAACAAGTGTTCAATGATCTTTGTCATCTTTCTCCGTTAATATCTCTCTCTCTCTCTCTCTCGATTCTTCTCTCTCCCTCTCTTTCCTTCCCTCTTCCCTCCATCTGTCTCGCCACCAGACTTTCCCGTCCCTGTCGGGGCTGGGTGATGGTAGAGACTGGACCGAGGTCTCCGTTGATACTACACTCTCCTTTGGCACCATGAGAAGCAGCTGGTCGACCATGATAGAGAGAATCAAGCAGGAGCTGGAGAAGCTCTCCTCAGTTGGTAAAAGATTGAGACAATATAAACAGTACTAAAAATCATAAATATTGTAGGCCTACTTTCCAGTGTTTTTCTGTTTAGCTTGATATGTTGCAAGTACCCTGACATCCCAAATATGTGATTTCTTCCACAGAACTTGAGAGGATCCTAAAGTTTGCACGTGTGTATTGTTTTATTTCAGTGTAAAACTACATTATTATATAAATACCTTGGGAGAACATCTCAATCACATTCATTTTGTAGTAGGCCACATTTTAACCTCATTCAGGCCAACTGATAGGCCTTATATATGCCCATATACAGTATTTCACAAAAGTGAGTACACCCCTCACATTTTTGTAAATGTTTGAGTATATCTTTTCATGTGACAACACTGAAGAAATGACACTTTGCTACAATGTAAAGTAGTGAGTGTACAGCTTTTATAATATTGTACATTTGCTGTCCCCTCAAAATAACTCAACACACAGCCATTAATGTCTAAAACGCTGGCAACAAAAGTGAGTACACCGCTAAGTGAAAATGTCCAAATTGGGCCCAATTAGACATTTTCCCTCCCCGGTGTCATGTGACTCGTTAGTGTTACAAGGTCTCAGGTGTGAATGGGGAGCAGGTGTGTTAAATTTGGTGTCATCGCTCTCACACTCCCTCATACTGGTCACTGGAAGTTCAACATGGCACCTCATGGCAAAGAACTCTCTGAGGATCTGAAAAAAATAATTGTTGCTCTACATAAAGATGGCCTGGGCTATAAGAAGATTGCCAAGACCATGAAACTGAGCTGCAGCACGGTGGCCAAGACCATACAGCGGTTTAACAGGACAGGTTCCACTCAGAACAGGTCTCGCCATGGTCGACCAAAGAAGTTGAGTGCACGTGCTCAGCGTCATATCCAGAGGTTGTCTTTGGGAAATAGACGAATGAGTGCTGCCAGCATTGCTGCAGAGGTTGAAGGGGTGGGGGGTCAGCCTGTCAGTGCTCAGACCATACGCCGCACACTGCATCAAATTGGTCTGCATGGCTGTCGTCCCAGAAGGAAGCCTCTTCTAAAGATGATGCACAAGAAAGCCCGCAAACAGTTTGCTGAAGACAAGCAGACTAAGGACATGGATTACTGGAACCATGTCCTGTGGTCTGATGAGTCCAAGATAAACTTATTTGGTTCAGATGGTGTCAAGCGTGTGTGGCGGCAACCAGGTGAGGAATACAAAGACAAGTGTGTCTTGCCTACTGTCAAGCATGGTTGTGGGAGTGTCATGGTCTGGGGCTGCATGACTGCTGCCGGCACTGGGGAGCTACAGTTCATTGAGGGAACCATGAATGCCAAGCATGATCCCCTCCCTTCGGAGACTGGGCTGCAGGGCAGTATTCCAACATGATAACGACCCCAAACACACCTCCAAGACGACCACTGCCTTGCTAAAGAAGCTGAGGGTAAAGGTGATGGACTGGCCAAGCATGTCTCCAGACCTAAATCCTATTGAGCATCTGTGGGGCATCCTCAAACGGAAGGTGGAGGACTTCAAGGTCTCTAACATCCACCAGCTCCGTGATGTCGTCATGGAGGAGTGGAAGAGGACACCAGTGGCAACCTGTGAAGCTCTGGTGAACTCCATGCCCAAGAGGGTTAGGGCAGTGCTGGAAAATGATGGTGGCCACACAAAATATTGACACTTTGGGCCCAATTTTGACATTTTCACTTAGGGGTGTACTCACTTTTGTTGCCAGCAGCTTAGACATTAATGGCTATGTGTTGAGTTATTTTGAGGGGACAGCAAATGTACACTGTTATACAAGCTGTACACTCACTACTTTACATTGTAGCAAAGTGTCATTTCTTCAGTGTTGTCACATGAAAAGATATACTCAAATATTTACAAAAATGTGAGGGGTGTACTCACTTTTGTGAGATACTATATATTTCCATAACAATAACAACCATATTTGATATTATTCAGTTGATGTGACACTGGACCCGGACACAGCGAACACACAGCTGATTCTATCTGAGGACGGGAAAGAGGTGAGAGATGGAGGGAAGATACAGGACCTCCCTGACTGTCCGGATCGCTTTGATCACTTCGGCAGCGTCCTAGGGCACAACAAGCTAACCTCTGGGAGATCATACTGGGAGGTGGACGTCGGGAACAAGACGGGTTGGGATCTGGGAATAGCAAGAGGAGATGCCAACAGGAAGGGGAAACTCTCTGTGAGTCCTACTAACGGTTACTGGGTTATAGTGAATTATAATGGGGCCCAATTCGGAGCCTTGGGGGACCCCCCTTTTCTGTTGTCACTGAGAGAAAAGCCCCAGAAGGTGGGGGTGTTTGTGGATTATGAGGAGGGCTTGGTGTCTTTTTATGATGTGGAGGCTAAGGCTCACATATATTCTTTCACTGGGTATTCCTTTATTGGGGAAATGTATCCATATCTCAGCCCACATCTTCTGAATGGGGAGGAGAACTCAGACCCATTGGTCATCACCAAAACAGGGTGATGTCACTCACTGTTCGGCCTTATAGGTGAAAGACTAGGATTAGGGTTACAGCTAGGGTTAGGGTTGGGTTAGGGTTAGTACAGTAACATATGGTGTAAGCAAATTGTCAATTCAATCAGATAAGTATTTTGTCTTTAAAAAAAAACTTTGTTACACATTGATGGAAATATTTGAATTAAAAATGGCATACATATAACCAATGAGTGACTACTTTTATATGAAATGAAACCTCTTACTGGCATTACAAAGTATAAGTGTATACAAGCCTGAAGCCTCTGTGTAGGCCTTTGTATTGTAGATTTTTGCTGACAGGGCTCTTATTCACACAGGAGCAAGTCAACAAACACTTTAACCTCTACGAGATCGGTGTCCCATATATGGGACGGTTGAGCTAACATGCGCTAATGTGATTAGCATGACTGTTGTAAGTAACAGCAAACTTTCCAGGACATAGACATGTCTTATATGGGCAGAAAGCTTAAATTATTGTTAATCTAACTACACTGTCCAATTTACAGTAGCTATTACATAGAAAAAAATACCATGCAATTGTTTGAGGAGAGTGCTCAACAACAGAAAACTTATCACGGCAACTGATTTGATACATTCACCTCTGAAGGTAAATAATGTACTTATATTCAGTAATCTTGCTCTGATTTGTCATCCTAAGGGTCCCAGACATATAATGTAGCATAGTTTTCTTTGATGAAATCAATTTTTATGTTCAAATGCAGGAACTGGGTTCTACAGTTTGAACAACTTCTGTCTCTGGCTCCACACCCACCCCGCCCGGCCATCTAGATGTGTGAAAGTTAGTGTATAAGCTAATGATCCATCATGTATGACATTCATGGGAGTGTGTAAACTTACATTTTGTATTACCATATCGTTTTTGTATGTTCTCTATAGTTATGTACAGTTGAAGTTGGAAGTTTACATACACCTAGGTTGGAGTCATTAAAACTTGTTTTTCAACCACTCCACACATTTCTTGTTAACAAACTATAGTTTTGGCAAGTTGGTTAGGACATCTACTTAGTGCATGACACAAGTAATTATTCCAACAATTGTTTACAGACAGATTATTTCACTTATAATTCACTGTATCACAATTCCAGTGGGTCAGAAGATTACATTCACTAAGTTGACTGTGCCTTTAAACAGCTTGGAAAATTCCAGAAAATGATGTCATGGCTTTAGAAGCTTCTGATAGGCTAATTGACATAATTTGAGTCGATTGGAGGTGTACCTGTGGATGTATTTCAAGGCCTAACTTCAAACTCAGTGCCTCTTTGCTTGACATCATGGGAAAATCAAAAGAAATCAGCCAGGACCTCAAAAAAAAAAAGTCTGGTTCATCCTTGGGAGCAATTTTCAAATGCCTGAAGGTATAACGTTCATCTGTACAAACAATAGTACGCAAGTATATACACCATGGGACCACGCAGCCGTCATACCGCTTAAGAAGGAGACGCGTTCTGTCTCCTAGAGATGAATGTACTTTGGTGTAAAAAGTGCAAATCAATCCCAGAACAACAGCAAAGGACCTTGTGAAGATGCTGGAGGAAACTAGTACAAAAGTATCTATATCCATAGTAAAACGAGTCCTATATCGACATAACCTGAAAAACGCTCAGCAAGGAAGAAGCAACTGCTCCAAAACTGCCATTAAAAAGCCAGACTACGGTTTGGAGAAATGTCCTCTGGTCTGATGAAACCAAAAACAGAAGTGTTTGGCCATAATGACCATCGTTATGTTTGGACGAAAAAGGGGGATGCTTACAAGCCGACGAACACCATCCCAACCGAGAAGCACGGGGGTGGCAGTATCTTGCTGTGGGGGTGCTTTAATGCAGGAGGGACTGGTGCACTTCACAAAATAGATGGCATCATGAGGAAGGAAAATTATGTGGATATATTGAAGCAACATCTCAAGACATCAGTCAGGAAGTTAAAGCTTGGTCGCAAATGGGTCTTCGAAATGAACAATGACCCCAAGCATATTTCCAAAGTTGTGGCAATATGGCTTAAGGACAACAAAGTCAAGGTATTGGAGTGGCCATCACAAAGCCCTGACCTCAATCCTTTATAAAATGTGTGGGCAGAACTGAAAAGCGTGTGCGAGCAAGGAGGCCTACAAACCTGACTCAGTTACAGGACCTTTGTCAGGAGGAATAGGCCAAAATTTACCCAACTTATTGTGGGAAGCTTTTGGATGGCTAGCCGAAACATTTGACCCAAGTTAAACAATTTAAAGGCAATGCTACCAAATACTAATTGAGTGTATGTAAACTTCTGACCCACTGGGAATGTGATGAAATAAATAAAAGCTGAAATAAATCATTCTCTATACTATTATTGACATTTCACATTCTTAAAATAAAGTGGTGATCCTAACTGACCTAAGACATGGAATTTTTACTAGGATTAAATGTCAGGAATTGTGAAAAAATGAGTTTAAATGTATTTGGCTAAGGTGTATGTAAACTTCAGACTTCAACTGTATATACAGTGGGGGAAAAAAGTATTTAGTCAGCCACCAATTGTGCAAGTTCTACCACTTAAAAAGATGAGAGAGGCCTGTAATTTTCATCATAGGTACACATCAACTATGACAGACAAAATGAGGAAAAAAATTCCAGAAAATAACATTGTAGGATTCTTTATGAATTTATTTGCAAATGATGGTGGAAAATAAGTATTTGGTCAATAACAAAAGTTTCTCAATACTTTGTTATATACCCTTTGTTGGCAATGACACAGGTCAAACGTTTTCTGTAAGTCTTCACAAGGTTTTCACACACTGTTGCTGGTATTTTGGCCCATTCCTCCATGCAGATCTCCTCTAGAGCAGTGATGTTTTGGGGCTGTCGCTGGGCAACACGGACTTTCAACTCCCTCCAAAGATTTTCTATGGGGTTGAGATCTGGAGACTGGCTAGGCGACTCCAGGACCTTGAAATGCTTCTTACGAAGCCACTCCTTCATTGCCCGGGCGGTGTGTTTGGGATCATTGTCATGCTGAAAGACCCAGCCACGATTAATCTTCAATGACCTTGCTGATGGAAGGAGGTTTTCACTCAAAATCTCACGATACATGGCCCCATTCATTCTTTCCTTTACACGGATCAGTCGTCCTGGTCCCTTTGCAGAAAAACAGCCCCAAAGCATGATGTTTCCATCCCCATGCTTCACAGTAGGTATGGTGTTCTTTGGATGCAACTCAGCATTCTTTGTCCTCCAAACACGACGAGTTGAGTTTTTACCAAAAAGTTCTATTTTGGTTTCATCTGACCATATGACATTCTCCCAATCCTCTTCTGGATCATCCAAATGCACTCTAGCAAACTTCAGACGGGCCTGGACATGTACTGGCTTAAGCAGGGGGACACGTCTGGCACTGCAGGATTTTAGTCCCTGGCGGCGTAGTGTGTTACTGATGGTAGGCTTTGTTACTTTGGTCCCAGCTCTCTGCAGGTCATTCACTAGGTCCCCCCGTGTGGTTCTGGGATTTTTGCTCACCGTTCTTGTGATCATTTTGACCCCACGGGGTGAGATCTTGCGTGGAGCCCCAGATCGAGGGAGATTATCAGTGGTCTTGTATGTCTTCCATTTCCTAATAATTGCTCCCACAGTTGATTTCTTCAAACCAAGCTGCTTACCTATTGCAGATTCAGTCTTCCCAGCCTGGTGCAGGTCTACAATTTTGTTTCTGGTGTCCTTTGACAGCTCTTTGGTCTTGGCCATAGTGGAGTTTGGAGTGTGACTGTTTGAGGTTGTGGACAGGTGTCTTTTATACTGATAACAAGTTCAAACAGGTGCCATTAATACAGGTAACGAGTGGAGGACAGAGGAGCCTCTTAAAGGAGAAGTTACAGGTCTGTGAGAGCCAGAAATCTTGCTTGTTTGTAGGTGACCAAATACTTATTTTCCACCATAATTTGCAAATAAATTCATAAAAAATCCTACAATGTGAATTTCAGAAAAATTCTTTCTCAATTTGTCGGTCATAGTTGACGTGTACCTATGATGAAAATTACAGGCCTCTCTCATCTTTTTAAGTGGGAGAATTTGCACAATTGGTGGCTGACTATAGGTAGAATATTACCTCAACTACCTCAACTAGCCGGTGCCCCCGCACATTGACTCTGCAACGGTACCCCCCTGTATATATAGCCTACCTACTGTCACTTTATTTTACTGTATATATAGCCTCCCTACTGTCACTTTATTTTACTTCTGCTCTTTTTTTCTCAACACTTTTTTTGTTGTTGTTTTATTCTTACTTTTTTTGTTTAAAATAAATGCACTGTTGGTTAAGGGCTGTAAGTAAGCATTTCACTGTAATGTCTGCACCTGTTGTATTCGGCGCATGTGACCAATAAAATTTGATTTGATTTGATTTGATTTGACTAAATACTTTTTTTCCCCACTGTAGTTCCTGAATCCAATCCAAGTAGCTGGCTTGACATTTGTAGCTTCCCCTTTCAGAAGCCTTAACATTCTTCAGCAGCAGTGATATGTTACCTTCTCCAGCTCCTGATTGAATACACTCACTCTACCCTCTACCCTGATTGAATACACTCACTCTACCCTCTACCCTGATTGAATACACTCACTCAGAGCCTTTCCCGTTCTGTCACCTATCCACCCAAATACAGCTAGTGAATTTTCAAGCCTTGAACCACCTGGTTTGAGGAGACAGGTGACAGGGAAGGATGACGTCATGACCAGCAGAGGTAACTACAGGATCATGAGGGACAACAAGCTGCTTATCTGAGGGGAGAGAATAGGAGAGGAGAAAGTGTTAGTCTGATGGACACCCTAATAATAGTACACTCTAAAAAAAAAGGTTCCTGGAATATCCTTTAGGGGTTCTTCAAATTGAAACTGTGGGGGAACCCCTTTAAGTTCTTCAAAGAACCCCTTTTAATGGATCCTCAAATAACCTTTTGAAGAACCTTTTTTTACTACCCCCCCCCCCCGTATTATTATTATTATTATTATTAATAATAATAATAATAATAATAATAATAATAATAATAATACACATAACAATAATAACAACAATAACAAAATATTTTAATTCTCAGTGTTTCTTATGATTTTAGAGGCAAAGCAGAATAAAAAATCAAAATATTAGGTGAACTCCCAGCAGAGCCCCAAGTCCAATGGGTAGAGTGGGGGAAAAAAGTATTTAGTCAGCCAACAATTGTGCAAGTTCTCCCACTTAAAAAGATGAGAGAGGCCTGTAATTTTCATCATAGGTACACGTCAACTATGACACACAAAATGAGCAAAAAAAATCCAGAAAATCACATTGTAGGATTTTTTTATGAATTTATTTGCAAATTATGGTGGAAAATAAGTATTTGGTCAATAACAAAAGTTTCTCAATACTTTGTTATATACCCTTTGTTGGCAATGACACAGGTCAAACGTTTTCTGTAAGTCTTCACAAGGTTTTCACACACTGTTGCTGGTATTTTGGCCCATTCCTCCATGCATATCTCCTCTAGAGCAGTGATGTTTTGGGGCTGTCGCTGGGCAACACGGACTTTCAACTCCCTCCAAAGATTTTCTATGGGGTTGAGATCTGGAGACTGGCTAGGCCACTCCAGGACCTTGAAATGCTTCTTACGAAGCCACTCCTTCATTGCCCGGGCGGTGTGTTTGGGATCATTGTCATGCTGAAAGACCCAGCCACGATTAATCTTCAATGCCCTTGCTGATGGAAGGAGGTTTTCACTCAAAATCTCACGATACATGGCCCCATTCATTCTTTCCTTTACACGGATCAGTCGTCCTGGTCCCTTTGCAGAAAAACAGCCCCAAAGCATGATGTTTCCATCCCCATGCTTCACAGTAGGTATGGTGTTCTTTGGATGCAACTCAGCATTCTTTGTCCTCCAAACACGACGAGTTGAGTTTTTACCAAAAAGTTCTATTTTGGTTTCATCTGACCATATGACATTCTCCCAATCCTCTTCTGGATCATCCAAATGCACTCTAGCAAACTTCAGACGGGCCTGGACATGTACTGGCTTAAGCAGGGGGACACGTCTGGCACTGCAGGATTTGAGTCCCTGGCGGCGTAGTGTGTTACTGATGGTAGGCTTTGTTACTTTGGTCCCAGCTCTCTGCAGGTCATTCACTAGGTCCCCCCGTGTGGTTCTGGGATTTTTGCTCACCGTTCTTGTGATCATTTTGACCCCACGGGGTGAGATCTTGCGTGGAGCCCCAGATCGAGGGAGATTATCAGTGGTCTTGTATGTCTTCCATTTCCTAATAATTGCTCCCACAGTTGATTTCTTCAAACCAAGCTGCTTACCTATTGCAGATTCAGTCTTCCCAGCCTGGTGCAGGTCTACAATTTTGTTTCTGGTGTCCTTTGACAGCTCTTTGGTCTTGGCCATAGTGGAGTTTGGAGTGTGACTGTTTGAGGTTGTGGACAGGTGTCTTTTATACTGATAACAAGTTCAAACAGGTGCCATTAATACAGGTAACGAGTGGAGGACAGAGGAGCCTCTTAAAGGAGAAGTTACAGGTCTGTGAGAGCCAGAAATCTTGCTTGTTTGTAGGTGACCAAATACTTATTTTCCACCATAATTTGCAAATAAATTCATAAAAAATCCTACAATGTGAATTTCAGAAAAATTCTTTCTCAATTTGTCGGTCATAGTTGACGTGTACCTATGATGAAAATTACAGGCCTCTCTCATCTTTTTAAGTGGGAGAATTTGCACAATTGGTGGCTGACTATAGGTAGAATATTACCTCAACTACCTCAACTAGCCGGTGCCCCCGCACATTGACTCTGCAACGGTACCCCCCTGTATATATAGCCTACCTACTGTCACTTTATTTTACTGTATATATAGCCTCCCTACTGTCACTTTATTTTACTTCTGCTCTTTTTTTCTCAACACTTTTTTTGTTGTTGTTTTATTCTTACTTTTTTTGTTTAAAATAAATGCACTGTTGGTTAAGGGCTGTAAGTAAGCATTTCACTGTAATGTCTGCACCTGTTGTATTCGGCGCATGTGACCAATAAAATTTGATTTGATTTGATTTGATTTGACTAAATACTTTTTTTCCCCACTGTAGTTCCTGAATCCAATCCAAGTAGCTGGCTTGACATTTGTAGCTTCCCCTTTCAGAAGCCTTAACATTCTTCAGCAGCAGTGATATGTTACCTTCTCCAGCTCCTGATTGAATACACTCACTCTACCCTCTACCCTGATTGAATACACTCACTCAGAGCCTTTCCCGTTCTGTCACCTATCCACCCAAATACAGCTAGTGAATTTTCAAGCCTTGAACCACCTGGTTTGAGGAGACAGGTGACAGGGAAGGATGACGTCATGACCAGCAGAGGTAACTACAGGATCATGAGGGACAACAAGCTGCTTATCTGAGGGGAGAGAATAGGAGAGGAGAAAGTGTTAGTCTGATGGACACCCTAATAATAGTACACTCTAAAAAAAAAGGTTCCTGGAATATCCTTTAGGGGTTCTTCAAATTGAAACTGTGGGGGAACCCCTTTAAGTTCTTCAAAGAACCCCTTTTAATGGATCCTCAAATAACCTTTTGAAGAACCTTTTTTTACTACCCCCCCCCCCCCCCCCGTATTATTATTATTATTATTATTAATAATAATAATAATACACATAACAATAATAACAACAATAACAAAATATTTTAATTCTCAGTGTTTCTTATGATTTTAGAGGCAAAGCAGAATAAAAAATCAAAATATTAGGTGAACTCCCAGCAGAGCCCCAAGTCAAATTGGTATATCCTCTGGCGTGTTGATGTTAATGTGTTGATGTTCTCTGTATCCATAGCCAGAATGATTTAACAGTGCATGATGATTGAACAGGTGTAGGGAGGGTGAAGTCTGTGAATCCCAAAAATTGTTATTATGCAGATGATTAACAAAACATGCACACGACAGAATTCATGTATTGGATTTTGTGGTGAATGTCAATGAAAAAAACTGTTTTGATAATGGTTTTCATACACGTACCTTGTCAGCAGGGGGTCAAAGGCAGCATTCCTCCTCCTCCAAACACGGCGAGTTGAGTTGATGCCAAAGAGCTCCATTTTGGTCTCATCTGACCACAACACTCTCACCCAGTTCTCCTCTGAATCATTCAGATGTCCATTGGCAAACTTCAGACAGGCCTGTATATGTGCTTCCTTGAGCAGGGGGACCTTGCGGGCGCTGCAGCATTTCAGTCCTTCACGGCGTAGTGTGTTACCAATTGTTTTCTTGGTGACTATGGTCCCAGCTGCCTTGAGATCATTGACAAGATCCTCCCGTGTAGTTCTGGGCTCATTCCTCACCGTTCTCATGATCATTGCAACTCCACGAGGTGAGATCTTGCATGGAGCCCCAGGCCGAGGGAGATTGACAGTTCTTTTGTGTTTCTTCCATTTGCGAATAATCGCACCAACTCTTGTCACCTTCTCACCAAGCTGCTTGGCGATGGTCTTGTAGCCCATTCCAGCCTTGTGTAGGTCTACAATCTTGTCCCTGACATCCTTGGAGAGCTCTTTGGTCTTGGCCATGGTGGAGAGTTTGGAATCTGATTGATTGATTGCTTCTGTGGACAGGTGTCTTTTATACAGGTAACAAGCTGAGATTAGGAGCACTCCCTTTAAGAGTGTGCTCCTAATCTCAGTTCGTTACCTGTATAAAAGACACCTGGGAGCCAGAAATCTTTCTGATTGAGAGGGGGTTAAATACTTATTTCCCTCATTAAAATTAAAATCCATTTATAACATTTTTGACATGTGTTTTTCTGGATTTTTTTGTTGTTATTCTATCTCTCACTGTTCAAATAAACCTACCATTAAAATTAGAGACTGATCATTTCTTTGTCAGTTGGAAACGTACAAAATAAGCAGGGGATCAAATACTTCTTTCCCTCACTGTATTTTATATGACAGTAACCACAGATAGATACAATTTAGTGTTTTAACAAATTACAAGTCTGGTTTTAAGATCCCTGCACTTCTATCTTGCCACATGGCTCTGTTTTTAGAGGATTTGGGGTAAAAAAATAAATATGTTACTTCATGATTATTTTATGTTATTTATGTTTGAAGAAGGAAACGTATACTTCTATATTTGTTTTAAGAAGCTTGTTGTGCCATGAGTTGTAATAGATCATGATGAAAGGATTTCAAAATCCTTCAGGCAAAATGCCACATTTCCAACTTCTGATGGTAGAGGCAAATACAGTATCCTGCAATGCTTTCTGTAAATCCTCCAGTTACTGCTGGGGGATTGAAAACTGTGTTCAACAATACCTGCCAAAATGGTTTAAACTGTCAAATGATCAGATACTCCACAAGAAGTTACTTAATTCTGCACTATCAAATATAAAAAATATATATACTGTATATAAAAAATTACAAGAATGATGTTAGTGCTTCCAGTCCCTGGCAAGGTGTTGCGGAACACTTGATTAATTGGTGTTAGAACACTCCATGTAATGTTTCAAAACATCTCAGGATGACGTGTTTCAATACTCCATCAAAGTTCAAGTTTAATCTCCTCCAAGTTAGTGGCAGCTCAGTTGCCTCTAGTTTTGGTGTTACAACGCACTTCATTTTAACAGTGTACGTGTTCAACAGCAGGGGAGACACAGAGGCAGATTAGAGAGAACACAATAATGGTAATGTGGAACTACCACCTCAGTCACAGCCATGCCTGGCATGACTTCATTAACTTCTTTGTGGGTGAGGAGGGAGGGGTATGATGGGTTGTTAGTCGTTGTATGTTGTGAATTTATGTGGCAGCAGGAGCACTCTTTTTAATTGTCCAAGTCAAATCCTCAAATCCTCCATCGGGGACATTAAAGTATATAATATCATATCATATCATAATGTTAACAATATTTCAATGTACGATGTATTACCTGCATAAGATAAACAGGCAGGTGTGCAACTTTCACTGGGGACAGGGGGACATGTCCCACCCACATTCTGAAATTGCATTTTTGTCCCCCCCCCCAGTTATATCATTGGAATGTGATACATAAAGGGGGAAATATGTGCTTTAGGACCATGCGGACGCCTCTGAGCGGTCGGGCAGGCTGTTTGGAGTGTTTGTCCAACTGGATAAAACAAAATGTATATATTATGTCCCCCCCACTTATAAAAACAAAGTTGCACCCCTGTTAACAGGCATAAAATATTATGAGGCAAGATAAGGAACAGACATCCTTAATCAAAGGTCCCATGATGCACCTGACAGAGAATATAAAAGCATGTTGGAATTCAGTAAGCTATGACAATCATTAACCAACCAAATGATGCCATTCCTTTATACAGTATAAACGCAATGCTAGTTTTGGCTTTACATTTATGAGTGTTGAGGCAGTCAATTTATATAAATGAGTTGGCATACTAAGACAACGATACACTCAATATACATTCAAAACCCAACTGTTGAATGCAAAACGAGTTATGCCATATACAGTGATGGCCAAATAAATTGGCACCCTTGCACTTTTCTGAAATAATTCCCTATTTCTACAGTTGAAGTCGGAAGTTTACATACACTTAGGTTGGAGTCATTAAAACTTGTTTTTCAATCACTCCACACATTTCTTGGTAACAAACTATAGTTTGGCAAGTCGGTTAGGACATCTACTTTGTGCATGAGACAAGTAATTATTCCAACAATTGTTTACAGACAGATTATTTCACTTATAATTCACTGTATCACAATTCCAGTGGGTCAGAAGTTTACATACACTAAGTTGACTATGCCTTTAAACAGCATGGAAAATTCCAGAAAATTATGTCATGGCTTTAGAAGCTTCTGATAGGCTAATTGACATAATTTGAGTCAATTGGAGGTGTACCTGTGGATGCATTTCAAGGCCTACCTTCAGACACAGTGCCTCTTTGCTTGACATCATGGGGAAATCAAAAGAAATCAGCCAAGACTTCAGAAAAAAATTTGTAGATCTCCACAAGTCTGGTTCATCCTTGGGAGCAATTTCCAAACACCTGAAGGTCCCACGTTCATCTGTACAAACAATAGTATGCAAGTATAAACACCATGGGACCACACAGCCGTCATACCGCTCAGGAAGGAGACGCGTTCTGTCTCCTAGAAATGAACGTACTTGGTGCGAAAAGTGCAAATCAATCCCAGAACAACAGCAAAAGACCTTGTGAAGTTGCTGGAGGACCAGGTACAAAAGTATCTATATCCACAGTAAAACCAGTCCTATATCGACATAACCTGAAAGGACGCTCAGCAAGGAAGAAGCCACTGCTCCAAAACCACCATAAAAAAAGCCAGAATACGGTTTGCAATTGCACATGGAGACAAATATCATACTTTTTAGAGAAATGTCCTCTGGTCTGATGAAACAAAAATATAATTGTTTGGCCATAATGACCATCATTATGTTTGGAGGAAAAAGGTGAAGAATTGCAAGCCGAGGAACACCATCCCAACCGTGAAGCACGGGGGTGGCAGCGTCATGCTGTGGGGGTGCTTTGCTGCAGGAGGGACTGGTGCACTTCACAAAATAGATGGCATCATGAGGAAGGAAAATTATGTGGATATATTGAAGCAACATCTCAAGACATCAGTCAGGAAGTTAAAGCTTGGTCGCAAATGGGTCTTCCAAATGGACAATGACCCCAAGCATACTTCCGAAGTTGTAGCAAAATGGACAACAAAGTCAAGGTATTGGAGTGGCCATCACAAAGCCCTGACCTCAATACTATAGAAAATGTGTGGGTAAACTGAAAAAGCGTGTGCAAGCATGGAGGCCTACAAACCTGACTCAGTTACACCAGCTCTGTCAGGAGGAATGGGCCAAAATTCACCCAACTTATTGTGGGGAGCTTGTGGAAGGCTACCCGAAATGTTTGATCCAAGTTAAACAATTTAAAGGCAATGCCACCAAATACTAATTGAGTGTATGTAAACTTCTGACCCACTGGGAATGTGATGAAAGAAAGAAAAGCTTAAATAAATAATTCTCTCTACTATTATTCTGACATTTCACATTCTTAAAATAAAGTGGTGATCCTACCTGACTTAAGACAGGGAAGTTTTACTAGGATTAAGTGTCAGAAATTGTGAAAAACTGAGTTTAAATGTATTTGGCTAAGGTGTATGTAAACTTCCGACTTCAACTGTGTGTACGTATATACAGTGGGGAGAACAAGTATTTGATACACTGCCGATTTTGCAGGTTTTCCTACTTACAAAGCATGTAGAGGTCTGTAATTTTTATCATAGGTACACTTCAACTGTGAGAGACGGAATCTAAAACAAAAATCCAGAAAATCACATTGTATAACTTTTAAGTAATTAATTTGCATTTTATTGCATGACATAAGTATTTGATCACCTACCAACCAGTAAGAATTCCGGCTCTCACAGACCTGTTCGTTTTTCTTTAAGAAGCCCTCCTGTTCTCCACTCATTACCTGTATTAACTGAACCTGTTTGAACTCGTTACCTGTATAAAAGACACCTGTCCACACACTCAATCAAACAGACTCCAACCTCTCCACAATGGCCAAGACCAAAGAGCTGTGTAAGGACATCAGGGATACAATTGTAGACCTGCACAAGGCTGGGATGGGCTACAGGACAATAGGCAAGCAGCTTGGTGAGAAGGCAACAACTGTTGGCGCAATTATTAGAAAATGGAAGAAGTTCAAGATGACGTTCAATCACCCTCGGTCTGGGGCTCCATGCAAGATCTCACCTCGTGGGGCATCAGTTATCATGAGGAAGGTGAGGGATCAGCCCAGAACTACACGGCAGGACCTGGTCAATGACCTGAAGAGAGCTGGGACCACAGTCTCAAAGAAAACCATTAGTAACACACTACGCCGTCATGGATTAAAATCCTGCAGCGCACGCAAGGTCCCCCTGCTCAAGCCAGCGCATGTCCAGGCCCGTATAAGTTTGCCAATGACCATCTGGATGATCCAGAGGAGGAATGGGAGAAGGTCATGTGGTCTGATGAGACAAAAATATAGCTTTTTGGTCTAAACTCCACTCGCCGTGTTTGGAGGAAGAAGAAGGATGAGTACAACTCCAAGAACACCATACCAACTGTGAAGCATGGAGGTGGAAACATCATTCTTTGGGGATGCTTTTCTGCAAAGGGGACAGGACGACTGCACCGTATTGAGGGGAGGATGGATGGGGCCATGTATCGCGTGATCTTGGCCAACAACCTCCTTCCCTCTGTAAGAGCATTGAAGATGGGTCGTGGCTGGGTCTTCCAGCATGACAACGACCCGAAACACACAGCCATGGCAACTAAGGAGTGGCTCCGTAAGAAGCATCTCAAGGTCCTGGAGTGGCCCTAGCCAGTCTCCAAACCTGAACCCAATAGAAAATCTTTGGAGGGAGCTGAAAGTCCGTATTGCCCAGCGACAGCCCCGAAACCTGAAGGATCTGGAGAAGGTCTGTATGGAGGAGTGGGCCAAAATCCCTGCTGCAGTGTGTGCAAACCTGGTCAAGACCTACAGGAAACGTATGATCTCTGTAATTGCAAACAAAGGTTTCTGTACCAAATATTAAGTTCTGCTTTTCTGATGTATCAAATACTTATGTCATGCAATAAAATGCAAATTAATTACTTAAAAATCATACAATGTGATTTTCTGGATTTTTGTTTTAGATTCCGTCTCTCACAGTTGAAGTGTACCTATGATAAAAATTACAGACCTCTACATGCTTTGTAAGTAGGAAAACCTGCAAAATCGGCAGTGTATCAAATACTTGTTCTCCCATCTGTGTATATATATATATATATATATATATATATATATATATATATATATATATATATATAGAAAATAAATTGTTATTATTTTTTCAACATAGCAGAACCAATTTTAAACAGTTTTTTCAAACTTAAATGTACTATTTTAATTTAGAAATGAAAAACAAGTGACATGGCCAAAATAATAGCATCCAAGAGCTTACATGCTGACTGGACCGGGCACGCGTGTGCGCTTCTGCGTGCATGTTTATTTTGTCCATCCACACCAGAGGAGATCAGGACACGCAGGTTGAAATATCAAAACAAAATCTAAACCAACTATATTAATTTGGGGACAGGTCGAAACACATGAAACATTCATGGACATTTATCTAGCTAGCTTGCTGTTGCTAAGTAATTTGTCCTAGAATACAAACATTGGGTTGTTATTTTACCTTGAATGCACAAGTTCCTTTTTTTCTGGATCTTTGTAGAATTTTGACCCATTTTGAGTCACAATTTTTTTTTGTTCTCTACTCCAACAATTAATCCACATATAAAAAGGGAAAACTAGTTAGTTTCTAGTAATCTATCCTCCTTCAGTCTTCTTCTTCTTCTTTTGTGGATTTTATATGGCAGTTGGCAACTAACTCTAAGGTGCATTACCGCCACCAACTGGACTGGAGTGTGGACCTCAGTTCACCTTAAGATCACCGACGTGGGTATATGCTACTAAAAACCAATGAGGAGATGGGAGATGCGGGACTTGCAGCTCATCAGGCTTCAAAAATAAAACCAAGTTCTATTTTAACGCCTGGCTACGCAGACGCTCGTTGACTCACGCAAGCAGTTTGGATAAATGAGTGAATAACATGTATATGTACATTTATATTGCAATGCTCGCAAACGCAACGCGGGCGGTGTGGTCAGCATGTTATACTTGGTTGCACAGCCTTTGGCCGAGATAACAACTGGTGACAAATGCTTCTTGTAACCATCTGTCCTGGAGTGGTCTCGGTTGAATCCCATCTGAAACCTATGATAAGATCTGAAAACAGCAGTTGGTGGAGAGCAATCCTAAAACATTGCAGAATTGAAGCAGTTTGCAGCTGAAGAGTGAGCCAACCTTCCAGTAGAAAGGTGCTGCAAGCTCATTGATTGCTACAAGAAGTGTTTGTCAGCAGTTATCTTGGCTGAAGGCTGTGCGAGGTCTTGGATGATAATAATTTTGTCCATGCCAATTTTGTCCTATTATAAATTAAAATCATAAATTTAAGTTTCAAAAAACTAAATTGGTTCTGAAATGTTGAAAATCCAATAACAATGTCTGAAGACCAAAAGTAATTTTCAATTTCAACATATTTTAGAAGAAACTGAATTATTTCAGGAAAATGCAAGAGTGCTCATATATTTGGCAGCATTAGTTGTACGTATACTGAACAAAAATATAAACGCAACATGTTAAGTGTTGGTGCCATGTTTCATGAGCTGAAATAAAATATCCCAGAAATGTTCAATATGCACAAAAAGCATATTTCTCTCAAATTTCTTGCACAAATTTGTTTACATCCCTGTTAGTGAACATTTCTCCTTTGCCAAGATAATCCATCCACCTGACAGGTGTGGCATATCAAGAAGCTGATTAAACAGCATGATCATTACACAGGTGCACCTTGTGCTGTGGACAATAAAAGGCCACTAAAATGTGCAGTTTTGTCACACAACACAATGCCACAGATGTCTCAAGTTTTGAGGGAGCGTAAAATTGGCATGCTGACTGCAGGAATGTCCACCAGAGCTGTTGCCAGAGAATTGAACGTTCATTTCTCTACCATTAGCAATGTCATTTTTAGAGAATTTAGAAACCGTTAGAAACCGTTTCAGGGAAACGTATCTGCATGCGCGTCATCCTCCCCAAGGTCTTGACCTGACTGCAGTTCGGCATCGTAACCGACTTCAGTGGGCAAATGCTCATTTTCAATGGCCACTGGAACATTGGAGAAGTGTGCTCTTCACAGATGAATCCCGGTTTCAACTGTACTGAGCAGATGACAGACAGCGTGTATGGCGTTGTGTGGGTGAGCGGTTTGCTGATGTCAACATTGTGAACAGAGTGCCCCATGGTGGCAGTGGGGTTATGGTATGGGCAGGCATAAGCTATGGACAACGAACACAATTGCATTTTATTGATGGCAATTTGAATGCACAGAGATACCGTGACGAGATCGTGAGGCCCTGTCGCGAACTCTGATGCGGATGTGGTGTGAATCAAATGCAGGACACAGGAGCTAAGTCAAACCAGACTTTACTTGCATAAACCAAAATAACAAAACGGGTCTAACCAACCCGGAGGCGAACAATACGCCACAGTGCGTAAAACACTCCAAAACCGACTGCGCACAAAACAACAGTGCGACGGTACAAAATGAGCGACTGGCAAACAGCACTGCACCAAACGACAGGTGAAAACAATTACACACAACACATGACAAACTAATGGAACATATAAAGGGTACATAATCACACTAACAGGGAACAGGTGTACAACAACTAGACAAAACCAAACGAACATCGAAACATACAACGGTGGCAGCTAGTACTCCGGGGACGACGACCACCGAAGCCTGCCCGAGCAAGGAGGAGGAGCAGCCTCGGCCGAAACCGTGACAGTACCCCCTGTTGTAGAAATATTTGACTAAGAGATAATCAACTCAAAAATATCTCTCAAGACACCGGAGCCTGTGAATTCAAGAATTAGACTTTATTGCATAACAAAGCCAGAGTTTGCTCCATGAAGCAACTGCTTGCCCTGAACTGGAGTGCTCCTTTTTATACAGAAACATTGATACAACTGATGGTTACTCCTCCCTATGTGAATCAATAGCATCTTTCAGTATGACATGTTGGCTGCTCACGAGGGCTACTTGCTCTTCTCTAAGTGGGGCCACTGTGTCTTATTAGTGGCATGACTCAAAAAATTATGCACATACGTACGTTAAAGAACAATCACACTCTGTATTGACTATATTCACTATCCAGGCATGCATCTGGAGTACAAAGTATCAATCATGTTCATTCTGTTTCACCATTATCATTTCATAACACATTATAAAACATATCCATTAATACTTAAACATGATTTAAACATTTATCATTTACCATCCTCCCTGGCCCTTGAGATTATGTGCATGTGGCCATGTGTCAGGTCATAAGGTCATAAGCACAAAGAAATGATAACACTAGTTCCATTGTTACTCCAATCTCCACACAGCCACCACGAGGAGTTGTATCTCCATCACATGTCATTGACATGCCCTGACCATCTGCAGGGAGTTTATGATAAACACATAAATGTCTCTGCTCTGTATTAACCTTTCAACTGGTTCTCAATCCATAAACATTTTAAGGCATATAGGTGTTTAATTCTACAACATATGTACTTGAAAATCATCTATACCCCCCCCTTGACGCGCGGCTCCAGCCGTGCGCCGACCCCGGCCTCGGGGACGACCAGGAGGACGCGGAGCCAGGCGCGCGGCGTGCCCCCGGTAGAACTCCGACAGGAGAGACGGGTCTAGGATGTCCCTCCGCGGCACCCAGCACCGTTCCTCCGGGCCATACCCCTCCCACTCCACGAGATACTGGAGACCCCCCATCCGACGTCTCGAGTCCAAGATGGACCGAACAGTGTACGCCGGAGCCCCCTCGATGTCCAGTGGGGGAGGAGGAGTCTCTCCTATCTCACCTTCCTGGAGTGGACCAGCTACCACCGGCCTGAGAAGAGACACATGGAACGAGGGGTTAATATTCTTATACTCAATAGGCAGTTGTAACCTATAACACACCTCGTTCAATCTTCTCAGGACTTTAAAAGGCCCCACAAACCGCCGACCCAGCTTCCGGCAGGGCAGGCGGAGGGGCAGGTTTCTGGTCGAGAGCCAGACTCGATCTCCAGGTGCGTACACCGGCCCCTCACTGCGGTGGAGATCGGCGCTCGCCTTGTGTCGACGGATGGCCCGCTGCAGAAGGACGTGTGCAGCGTTCCACGTCTCCTCCGAGCGCCTCACCCACTCATCCACCGCAGGGGCCTCGATCTGGCTCTGCTGACATGGTGCCAGAACCGGCTGGTACCCTAACACACATTGGAAAGGGGTTAGGTTGGTGGAGGAGTGGCGGAGAGAGTTTTGGGCCATCTCTGCCCAGGGGATGTACCTAGCCCACTCCTCCGGCCGGTCCTGGCAATACGACCTCAGAAACCTACCCACATCCTGGTTCACTCGTTCTACCTGCCCATTGCTCTCTGGGTGGTACCCCGAGGTAAGGCTCACCGAGACCCCCAAACGCTCCATGAACGCTCTCCAGACTCGGGAGGTGAACTGGGGGCCTCGATCAGACACTATATCCTCGGGTACCCCGTAATGCCAGAAGACGTGGGTAAATAGTGCCTCAGCGGTCTGTAGGGCAGTAGGAAGACCCGACATAGGGAGGAGACGACAGGCCTTAGAGAACCGGTCCACAACGACCAGGATGGTGGTATTCCCCTGAGAGGGGGAAGGTCTGTCACAAAATCCACCGAGAGGTGGGACCAGGGTCGTTGTGGAACGGGCAGGGGTTGTAACTTACCCCTGGGCAAGTGTCTGGGCGCCTTACACTGGGCGCACACCGAGCAGGAGGAGACATAAACCCTCACTTCCCTGGCTAACATTGGCCACCAGTACTTAGTGCTAAGACAGTGCACTGTCTGGCCAATACCCGGATGTCCAGAGGAAGGTGACGTGTGAGCCCAGTAAATGAGTCGATCCCGAACCTCGAGCGGAACGTACGTCCGACCCACAGGACACTGTGGAGGGCTAGGGTCGGCACGCAACGCCCGCTCGATTTCAGCATCGACCTCCCACACAACCGGTGCCACTAGACAAGACGCCGGTAGTATGGGAGTAGGCTCAACAGACCTCTCCTCTGTGTCATACCGCCGGGACAGAGCGTCTGCCTTACTGTTCTGGGACCCAGGGATGTACGTGATCTTAAATACGAACCTGGCTAGAAACATGTTCCACCGAGCCTGGCGAGGGTTCAGTCTCCTGGCTGCCCGGATGTACTCCAGGTTCCGATGGTCAGTCAAAATGAGGAAAGGGTGTTTAGCCCCCTCAAGCCAATGCCTCCACACCTTAAGGGCCTGTACCACAGCTAACAGCTCCCTGTCCCCGACGTCATAATTTCGCTCCGCCGGGCTGAGCTTTTTAGAGTAGAAAGCACAGGGGCGGAGTTTAGGTGGCGTGCCGGACCGTTGAGAGAGAACGGCCCCTATACCGGCCTCAGACGCGTCCACCTCAACCTGAAAGGGTAAGGCGGGATGGAGCCGAAGTAAACAGGTCCTTCAGTTTCCCAAAAGCCCTGTCCGCCTCAGCTGACCACTGCAGGCGCACCGGACCACCCTTCAGAAGGGACGTTATGGGAGCTGCCACCTGTCCAAAACCCCGGATAAACCTCCGGTAGTAATTCGCAAAGCCCAAGAACTGCTGCACCTCTTTAACAGTGGTTGGAGTTTGCCAATTACGCACGGCTGACACACGGTCCACCTCCATCTTCACTCCTGACGCGGACAACCGATAACCCAAAAAGGAGACCGACTCCTGAAAAAACAGACATTTCTCTGCCTTGACATACAGGTCGTGCTCCAACAGCCTCCTCAATACACGACGCACCAGGGCTACATGCTCGGCTCGGGTAGAAGAGTACACTAGAATGTCATCAATGTACACGACCACCCCTTGCCCCTGCATATCCCGGAAGATCTCATCCACGAAGGATTGGAAGACTGACGGAGCATTCATCAACCCGTATGGCATGACGAGATACTCGTAATGACCCGAAGTTGTACTAAATGCTGTTTTCCATTCGTCGCCCTCCCTAATGCGCACCAAGTTATACGCGCTCCTGAGATCCAGTTTTGTGAAAAACCGCACTCCGTGCAATGACTCCATCATGGTCGCAATCAGAGGGAGTGGATAACTAATCTGATTGATACCACGGTAATCAATGCATGGGCGCAACCCTCCATCTTTTTTCTTCACAAAAAAGAAGCTTGAGGACGCAGGGGAAGTGGAGGGCCATATGTATCCCTGTCTCAATGATTCGGCTATGTAAGTCTCCATAGCCTTTCTCTCCTCTTGAGACAAGGGATACACGTGGCTCCGTGGGAGCGCTGCTCCTGCCTGGAGGTCTATCGCACAATCCCCCTGTCTGTGAGGAGGCAGCTGCGTCGCCCTCGCTTTACTGAACACAAGTGCCAAATCCCCATATTCAGGTGGAATGTGCAATGCGGGCACTTGGTTTGGACTTTCCACCGAGGTCGCCCCCACGGAAACACCCAGACGTCGCCCCTCACACTGAGCAGACCACTCCTTGAGAGCTCTCTGTTGCCACGAAATGGCAGGGTTATGGGTACTTAACCAGGGAATTCCCAGCACCACCGGGTACGCAGGGGAGTCGATCAGATATAGCTGAATAGTCTCCTCATGACCCCCCTGCGCACACATCCTAAGTGGTGCTGTGACTTCCCTAATCAACCCCGACCCCAACGGGCGGCTATCTAAAGCATGAACGGGAAAAGGATCGTCAACAGGCAGGAGGGGAATCCCTAAATCTAAACAAAACTTCCGATCAACAAAATTCCCAGCAGCGCCTGAATCTACTAGCGCCTTATGCTGGGAATGAGGTGCAACCTGTGGAAAACTAACAGGTATACAAAAGTGCACAACAGAGAGCTCTGGGTAAGTGGGGCGTCTACTCACCTGGGAATGCTCCCCAGTGCGTGGCCTGTGGGTACCCCTCTGGACTCCCATCGGTGCAGGGTGTTGATGACGTCCTGCAGAGCGGTCCCCAGTTGTCGGATCTGGTCATCCTGGCCGCGGACGTGCTCCTCCAGCGACTCAGGTGCTGCTGTTGCTCCTGCTGATTCCATCTTAAGGTGTGTAATTCTGTCGCGAACTCTGATGCGGAAGTGGTGTGAATCAAATGCAGGACACAGGAGCTAAGTCAAACCAGACTTTACTTGCATAAACCAAAATAACAAAACGGGTCTAACCAACCCGGAGGCGAACAATATGCCACAGTGCGTAAAACACTCCAAAACCGACTGCGCACAAAACAACGGTGCGACGGTACAAAATGAGCGACTGGCAAACAGCACTGCACCAAACGACAGGTGAAAACAATTACACACAACAAATTAACACAGTTAATTTATTTCAATTTACTGATTTCCTTAAATGAACTGTAACTAGGTCAAATCTATGAAATTGTTGCATGTTGCGCTAATATTTTTGTTCAGTGTATATATGACAAACTTAGGAATACTGTTTACACCAGACAACTACTATAAATATAAGCTTTTATAAATTAATACAATAAAGCCTGAATTTATTCACACAAGTACACTGAACTTTTTCGTTTTCTCTTGAGCTGTTTCTACAATGAGAGGAATGATTAATAACCACCTATATATACTTTGGCATGTTGGAATAAAACAAAACATCGAATAAAGTATTCCAATAACAGTAACTAGATTTGTTGTCAAAATCCATTTTAACCTGGCTTCATATTTGACTAACAATTCAGCATTCACAGCAGGATAACCACACATATTGTAACAAACTGGTGTATTGGAGAAACTCACCGTGAACCGCTCTCATATTATCCCTGCAGCAGCCTGTAGAGGGGGCTTGTATACCATAGATCTGGGAGCTACAGTATCCAAACGTTATACTTTAAATTACATGATGTGTTTATCTAAATAAAATACACAATTATTTAGTAATATTGCTATGGATAGATTACTTTAATATTAGTAAGTAACTGAAAAAAATATTCTGTCTTTTGAAATGTTTACTCTCATTTTAACAAACGACTGGATGGAAAATGAAAGTGTTCTCATATCTTCAACTGACTCTCTGATATACTTTCCTGGTGCCAGCAGTCAGGTAAGAGGCTCTAGTGAGTTAATACCTAAAACATTTTATTAATAAGGGTTTTCTGTTGTAAAAAAGTAGGCATGTAATGCAAATCTAACAGTGGATTTTTTGATGTGTCCGTTACATATTTCCATTGTATATTTTGACCATACCTTTAGTCTTGACATTGAACTAAAACACATTGCATCACTTCTATTAGTTTCTGTGTCTCAATTGCCATGAATGTAAACCCAATATTTGAATTGTATTTTATTTTTATTAGCAAACATTACTCAGATGGGACTGTGAATTAAAAACAAACCAATGGTATAAAGCGATTGGATATATTTGGTTATGACTTGGCAAATGGAATGATTAACAGCACAGGGTTTGTTTCCCTGACAGGTGCATCATGGAATCTTTGATTCACAAAGTCTGTTTGCTAACTTTCCTCATCATCTTCGATGCCACTTCATCTGTTGCAGGTAATACATATGACAAGTATATGCTATATTAGTCCAGACATATAGTCCCAGTCAAAAGTTTGGACACACCTACGTATTCCAGGGTTTTTCTTTATTTTTACTATTTTCTACATTGTAGAATAATAGTGAAGACATCAAAACTATGAAATAACACATTTGGAATCATATGTAGTAAAAAAAAGTGTTAAACAAATCAAAATATATTTGATATTTGATATTCTTCAAATTGCCACTCTTTGCCTTGATGACAGCTCTGCACACTCTTGGCATTCTCTCAACCAGCTTCATGAGGTAGTAACCTGGAATGCATTTCAATTAACAGGTGTGCCTTCTTAAAAGTTAATTTGTGGAATTTATTTCCTTCTTAATGCGTTTTAGCCAATCAGTTGTGATGTGACAAGGTAGGGGGGGTATACACAAGATAACTCTATTTGGTAAAAGACCAGGTCCATATTGTGGCAAGAACAGCTGAAATAAGCAAAGAGAAATGACAGTCCATCATTACTTTAAGACATGAAGGTCAGACAATACGGAACATTTCAATAACTTTTAAAGTTTCTTCAAGTGCAGTTGCAAAAACCATCAAGCGCTATGATGAAACTGGCTCTCAGGAGGACTACCACAGAAATGGAAGACCCAGAGTTACCTCTGCTGCAGAGGATAAGTTAATTAGAGGCACCAACCTCAGAAATTGCAGCCCAAATTAATGCTTCACAGAGTTCTAGTAACAGACACATCTCAACATCAACTGTTCAGAGT
Organism: Coregonus lavaretus; assembly: GCF_964263955.1. Taxonomy (NCBI): domain Eukaryota; kingdom Metazoa; phylum Chordata; class Actinopteri; order Salmoniformes; family Salmonidae; genus Coregonus; species Coregonus lavaretus. The sequence goes on from NC_140026.1 coordinate 5,396,569, forward strand.
GGACTGTGTGAATCAGGCCTTCATGGTCGAATTGCTGCAAAGAAACCACTACTAAAGGCCACCAATGAGAAGAAGAGACCTGCTTGGGCCAAGAAACACTAGCAATGGACATTAGACCGGTGGAAATGTGTCCTTTGGTCTGGAGTCCAAATTGGAAATGTTTGATTCCAACTGCCGTGTCTTTGTGAGACACAGTGTGGGTGAACAGATGATCTCTGCATGTGTATTTCCCACCATAAAGCATGGAGGAGGAGGTGTTATGGTGTCGGGGTGTTTTACTGGTGACACAGTGATTTATTTAGAATTCAAGGCACACTTAACTAGCATTGCTACCACAGCATTCTACAGCAATACGCCATCCCATCTGGTTTGGGTTTAGTGGGACATTCATTTGTTTTTCCACAGGACAATGACCCAACACACCTCCAGGCTGTGTAAGGGCAATTTTACCAAGAAGAGAGTGATGGAGTGCTGCATCAGATGACCTGGCCTCCACAATCCCCTGACCTCAACCCAATTGAGATGGTTTGGGATGAGACGGAACGCAGAGTGAAGGAAAAGCAGCCAACAGGTGCTCAGTATATGTGGGAACTCCTTCAAGATGGTTGTAAAAGCATTCCAGGTCGAACTGGTTGAGAAAATGCCAAGAGTGTGCAAAGCTGTCATCAAGGCAAAGGGTGGCTACTTTGAAGAATCTCAAATATAAAATATATTTTGATTTGTTTTACACTTTTTTGTTTACTACATGATTCCATTTGTGCTATTTCATAGTTTTGATCTCTTCACTATTATTTTACAATGTAAAAAATATAAAAAATAAAGAAAAACCCTTGAATGAGTAGGTGTCCAAACTTTTGACCGGTAGTGTATGTATACATGTTTTTTTTTCCACAAATGCATGAAAGTTGGTACCCTTGTAGTACAGTTTGGGGCCCTGAACATTGTCAGAAAGGGAGCTTTTGCAAAATCACCTTCTCACGGCTGTGGCAGCCATTTTGCTATTCCGCCATAGCCGGACAATGTATCTTCCTTCATATCTGCTGAACTAAAGTCAGAAAAGGTGATGTCTACACCTATGTTTGATGATGACAATGGTGCCAACTGCAACATAATGAGAAGTTCAGATTATTATGCAAAGTTGAACTTGGGTAAACCATTAAATCAAATTAGTTAGCTGTTTCTGACAACATACACAGTATAACATTATGTCTGTTGTTGATTTGTAAATTGGATAAAACGTTTTTTCTTTACATAATGCTTGAAAGTGAAGCTTAGTTTGGGGTTTCATAGATTTTTATATTTTGGGGTTCCATGTGGCTCAGTTGGTAGACCATGGTGCTTGTAATGCCAGGGTTGTGGGTTTGATTCCCACAAGGGACAAGTATGGAAAATATGTAGTGATGTAAAAAATTTGAAAACAAAAAAATATGAAATCATCTGAATTCATTTGATATGGCCAAAAAGTATTATTTGATTGAAAAAAGGCCTAAAGTGGGGTCCAGAATTATTGCATCTGTTAAGAAAGATGAACAAAAAAGACTATTAAATAAATAATACAAATACTGTGCCTAATTGTATTTTATGCTAAATGTTTGAAGAATTATACACACTGAGTGTACAACACGTTAAGACTGACCAGATGAACTCAGGTGAAAGCTATGATCAATAGTTAAATCCACTTCAAAAAAGTGTAGATGAAGGAGAGGAAACAGGTTAAAGAAGGATTTTTAAGCCTTCAGACAATTGAGAAATGGATTGTGTATGTGTACCATTCAGAGGGTGAATGGGCAAGACAAAAGATTTAAGTGCATTTGAACAGGCTATGGTAGTGACAGGCGCACCGGTTTGTGTCAAGAACTGCAACGCTGCTGGGTTTTTCACGCTCAACAGTTTCCTGTGTGTATCAAGAATGGTGCACCACCCAAAGGACATCCAGCCAACTTGATACAACTGTGGGAAGCATGGGAGTCAACATGGGCCAGCATCCCCGTGGAATGCTTTCGACACCTTGTAGAGTCCATGCCCCGACGAATTGAGGCTGTTATTGGATCCCCTGTTTTCAATACTCTGGCACCCTCCCCTCGGGAGGATAATGCCACTGAGCCTTTTGTAAGATGTTCTATGAGATTGGAGAATAATAATAAATAAAATAATAATAAATAATAATAATAATAATAATAATAATAATAATAATAATAATAAATAATAAATAAAGAGAACACATTGGGAGGAAACTTAGACCATTCCTCCATAAAGAGTCTTTCCAGATCCATGGTTCACACAGTGCTTTTAACATAGTGTTTTCAACGTACATATTTTACACACATTGTATATGTGTATTTATACAGTAATTATGAATTTTGTCCTCACCTGGGATTTGAACTCACAATCTTTTGGTTCACATTCATTCCGACCTTCCTGCTACGCCACCATGTCTGTGTTCAAAACTGATTTCCCGTGTATTCCTACACTTTGGACTTCAAAGTGATTGTCAGCTTTGTTAAAAATACACTCTACAAAAACGATTATATTTATCATAGTGATTCAGGAGTAACATTGAAACAGAATAATATGCCCCACCAACATTAGGCAACCATACAGGAAACCCTCATTAGCCTGCTGAGACCCAACAATTCATTTTTGTCTTATCTAGTAGACTTCAGTTCTTGGTCCGTATCTCTGAGACCATAAAAGCCACTGTATTAAGTCCTGTTGTCCCTTTGGGAGGACATTCTGGGCTTTTCAATGATATCACATGCGTGGTGTGACCGTGACAACTTTATCTTCCTGGTTCTTAAAAAAAATGGCTTCTGGGCCACAGACTTTACATTTTTGGACTTTGATCAAAGCTGCTCAGAATCAAGTTAATAATTGTCCAATTATCGGCAACAACGTAACATCAACAGAAAACTAGCAGTGCTCAAGGACACTTGACATAGAGTAATAATAATAATGTTCTGAGAATGTCCTGAAAACGTTCTTGGGGGCATCCCTGGAACAAACCTGGAACTGATTCAATCAAATTAATGTCAGATACTGTATGCCTTTTAAAGCAAAATATTCTCAATGACATTTGACACCTGGGTTTTCACATGTGCAAAACATTTTTCATGTGTATTTTCATGGTTTCACATTTATTTCACATTTATTTCAAATTAGATCACGTTGTTACATGTACTCACGTTGTCACATGTAGTTTCATGTTATCACATGTTGCTTCACATGTTGTCACATGTTATAATATTAACGTTATCACACGAGATCACATGTTGACATGTGAAATTCATTTGGTTATTTTGATAAGGGATCCTTTGTCTGCTATCTTCAATTCAAACCACAGGTTTTCAATGGGATTCATCAAGCCAAAACTGCTCCAGCTCCTTCAAGTTGGATGGGTTCCGCTGGTGTACAGAAATCTTTAAGTCATACCACAGATTCTCAATTGGATTGAGGTCTGGGCTTTGACTAGGCCATTCCAAGATATTTAAATGTTTCCCCTTAAACCACTCAAGTGTTGCTTTAGCAGTATGCTAAGGGTCATTGTCCTGCTAGAAGGTGAACCTGCGTCCCAGTCTCAAATGTAAATCTCTTGAAGACTGAAACAGGTTTCCCTCAAGAATGTCCCTGTATTTAGCGCCATCCATCATTCCTTCAATTCTTACCAGTTACCCAGTCCCTGCAGATGAAAAACATCCCCACAGCATGATGCTGCCACCACCATGCTTCACTGTGGGGATGATGTTCTCGGGGTGATGAGAGGTGTTGGGTTTGCGCCAGACATAGCGTTTTCCTTGATGGCCAAAAAGCTCAATTTTAGTATCATCTGACCAGAGTACCTTCTTCCATATGTTTGGGGAGTCTCCCACATACAGTGGGGAAAAAAAGTATTTAGTCAGCCACCAATTGTGCAAGTTCTCCCACTTAAAAAGATGAGAGAGGCCTGTAATTTTCATCATAGGTACACGTCAACTATGACAGACAAATTGAGGAAAAAATTTCCAGAAAATCACATTGTAGGATTTTTTATGAATTTATTTGCAAATTATGGTGGAAAATAAGTATTTGGTCACCTACAAACAAGCAACATTTCTGGCTCTCACAGACCTGTAACTTCTTCTTTAAGAGGCTCCTCTGTCCTCCACTCGTTACCTGTATTAATGGCACCTGTTTGAACTTGTTATCAGTATAAAAGACACCTGTCCACAACCTCAAACAGTCACACTCCAAACTCCACTATGGCCAAGACCAAAGAGCTTTCAAAGGACACCAGAAACAAAATTGTAGACCTGCACCAGGCTGGGAAGACTGAATCTGCAATAGGTAAACAGCTTGGTTTGAAGAAATCAACTGTGGGAGCAATTATTAGGAAATGGAAGGCATACAAGACCACTGATAATCTCCCTCGATCTGGGGCTCCACGCAAGATCTCACCCCGTGGGGTCAAAATTATCACAAGACCGGTGAGCAAAAATCCCAGAACCACACGGGGGGACCTAGTGAATGACCTGCAGAGAGCTGGGACCAAAGTAACAAAGCTTACCATCATTAACACACTACGCCGCCAGGGACTTAAATCCTGCAGTGCCAGACGTGTCCCCCTGCTTAAGCCAGTACATGTCCAGGCCCGTGCTAGAGTGCATTTGGATGATCCAGAAGAGGATTGGGAGAATGTCATATGGTCAGATGAAACCAAAATATAACTTTTTGGTAAAAACTCAACTCGTCGTGTTTGGAGGACAAAGAATGCTGAGTTGCATCCAAAGAACACCATACCTACTGTGAAGCATGGGGGTGGAAACATCATGCTTTGGGGCTGTTTTTCTGCAAAGGGACCAGGACGACTGATCCGTGTAAATGAAAGAATGAATGGGGCCATGTATCGTGAGATTTTGAGTGAAAACCTCCTTCCATCAGCAAGGGCATTGAAGATGAAACGTGGCTGGGTCTTTCAGTATGATAATGATCCCAAACACACCGCCCGGGCAACGAAGGAGTGGCTTCGTAAGAAGCATTTCAAGGTCCTGGAGTGGCCTAGCCAGTCTCCAGATCTCAACCCCATAGAAAATCTTTGGAGGGAGTTGAAAGTCTGTGTTGCCCAGCGACAGCCCCAAAACATCACGCTCTAGAGGAGATCTGCATGGAGGAATGGGCCAAAATACCAGCAACAGTGTGTGAAAACCTTGTGAAGACTTACAGAAAACGTTTGACCTGTGTCATTGCCAACAAAGGGTATATAACAAAGTATTGAGAAACTTTTGTTATTGACCAAATACTTATTTTCCACCATAATTTGCAAATAAATTCATTAAAAATCCCACAATGTGATTTTCTGGATTTTTTTTCCTCATTTTGTCTGTCATAGTTGACGTGTACCTAAGATGAAAATTACAGGCCTCTCTCATCTTTTTAAGTGGGAGAACTTGCACAATTGGTGGCTGACTAAATACTTTTTTTCCCCACTGTACCTTTTGGCGAACACCAAACGTGTTTGCTTATTTTTACTTTAAGCAATGGCTTTTTTTCTTTTAAAGCCCAGCTCTGTGGAGTGTACTGCTTAAAGTGGTCCTATGGACAGATACTCCAATCTCCGCTGTGGAGCTTTGCAGCTCCTTCAGGGTTATCTTTGGACTCTTTGTTGCCTCTCTGATTAATGCACTCCTCGCCTGGTCCGTGAGTTTTAGTGGGCGGCCCTCTCTTGGCAGGTTTGTTGTGGTGCCATATTCTTTCCATTTTTTAGTAATGGATTTAATGGTGCTCCGTGGGATGTTCAAAGTTTCCGATATTCTTAGATTTTTTTGAAACAAGTTATGTTTTTCATTTCACTTCACCAATTTGGACTATTTTGTCTATGTCCCTTACATGAAATCCAAATAAAAATCCATTTAAATTACAGGTTGTAATGCAACAAAATAGGAAAAACGCCAAGCGGGATGAATACTTTTGCAAGGCACTGTACCTATTCTGTGGACTTTGTTATAGATTTTCACCAAAGACCTCTATTTTCATATCATGTAGAGAAAATACTGTATGTATTACTTACTCTTTCTCTGAGTAAATGTATTAGTAGAAACCAATTTTTTTTGCATACAAATGACAGATTAAGGATCTTAATTAGAGCCAGTTTACTACAGCAGGAAAACAGTATCCTGCAGCAAATGGAAATATGAATATTGTGTGGATTATAATTCATGAAATGTTTTGTAGGGGTTGATAAAAAAAAATGTTAGGGCAAATTAAGTCTGAAACTTCAAAGTGGAAAATACAAACGTTAGAAGCATTTTAAAAGTTTGAGTGATCAAATTAAGGTCCTACATCTGTAGATCAGTATTTGTATTATTTATCTTTCTACTAATCTTTATCATCTTTATTGGGGCTCTGCTGGTTTAGCACTGTTAAAAGGGAACTGGGAAGGTGTAACTGTCTTTGTGCTCAATATGAGCTGCTATTATCTGTCTGAACTTCACACCCCATACTTTATACCCTCTGTAACACCTTCTCCTTTCCTCCTCTCTCCCTCCAGACCTCAGCCTCATAGTCCCTCCTGACGTTGTAGTTGCCTCTGCTGGTGATGACATCATCCTTCCCTGTCATCTCTCTCCTCAAAGTAGTGCTGTTGCCATGGATATCAGGTGGTTTAAGGACGGAGAATTCACTAACCCCCTGTATTTGTATAAGAGCGGAATGGGGGAAGACGGGAAGAGCTATAAGGGCAGAGTGAGTCTCTTCTACCAGGAGCTGGAGAGAGGCAACATATCACTGCTGTTGAAGAATGTCAAGGTGTCAGATAGCGGACGCTATAAATGTCAGGCCAGCCACTTGGATTGGATCCAGGAACCAGCCGTTGTGCTACAAGTTAAAAGTAAGTTAAGCTTATCAAGACCCTAACAGGTGTCCAATTGTCAATGGTGATAATGTCAAATTAAATCAAATCAAATCAAATCAAATTGTATTGGTCACATGCGCCGAATACAACAGGTGCAGACATTACAGTGAAATGCTTACTTACAGCCCTTAACCAACCGTGCATTTATTTTAAACAAAAAAAGTAAGAATAAAACAACAACAAAAAAAGTGTTGAGAAAAAAAGAGCAGAAGTAAAATAAAGTGACAGTAGGGAGGCTATATATACAGTAATGTCAATTTCAACCGTAAAATAACATCTTTCTGAGCAGAGCAGGGCAGTGTCCCCAGGATCTCCATGAGGAAGCACCACAGAGTGTTCATCCAGCTCAGCTGCAGCTCAGAGAACTGGTACCCAGAGCCTCACATGCTGTGGACGGACCTCAGTGGGAAGGAGATCACCTCAGCAGAGACAGAGATACCCAAACAGAAGGAGGGGGGCGACCTGTACTCCATCACCAGTCACATGAGAATAGGGATGGACCAACTGGAGGGGGTCACATGTGTGGTGATGTCACAGGACCAGGGAACCAAGATGGAGTCTGCACTGCAGATGACTGGTGAGTTTAGGCACTGCAATGTACGGCCAACTAGCCAAAAACAAGTGTAAAAAATGCAAGCTACTGTAGATGTGACTGATGACCGACCTTGACTTTGGTTCCATTTTTATGATATAGACGCACTGATGTGTACAGGGTTTTCTCTTAATTTTTTTAGGGCCATTGCCAGGTAGAATTAGATCCATACCCATGGGAACAACTGGGTCCAGGGTGAACTGAGCCACAGTCAGATGTTAAAGTGATATATCACTCATATCACTGCAGTCCTCAAAATTGGTCTATTATCAAAATGAGTCAATCATTCCAGGCCATCTGTTATGTAGATTTAGGTATATGCCACAATACCAAATTATTGAGAAAAATATGCATTGCCTAATTCCATTATTGCAGACTGTGGGTCAAGCAGCATCGTAGGCCGAGGTGTCCTAGGACATGGAGTTACCACAGCATTAGACCACCTTTGAGTTCTGAAAACGTTTGACAAACTTTTATTTTAGAGTGAAGTACTTACAGTAATTAACGTCTGTAGAAACCCGGCAAGTATAAACCAGAAAATGAAGCATGATTCATAAACTAGGGAACATCACCAGGGGGACAAAAATGTTTCTAAAACACAGTCATCAATCATGATCCAGTATATACACTTAACAGGAATATAAATGCAAGTTTCATGAGCTGAAATAAAAGATCCCAGAAATGTTCCATGCGCACAAAAAGCTTGTTTCTCTCAAATTCTGTGCACAAATCTGTTTACACCGCTGTTTGTAGGCATTATTTCATTTGACTGAATTCCTCATATGAACTGTAACTCAGTAAAATATTTGAAATTTTTGCATGTCGCATTTATATTTTTGACCAGGATAGTTGGATAATGTTACACTAGGGTATTTTTTATATTTTTTAACCTTACAGATTTAGGATTCTATCTTTTTACAGAGGAGTTCTACCTCAGCAGGCTCCCTGACCGCGTCTACATCTCTGCATTTGTGATTCCTGTGTTTCTGGCACTGGTGTGTATCACTGCATCTGTGCTCTTTGTCATGCATCAGAAAAGAGGTTGGTCTCTCGTTCTATTTTAATAAGAACACATTTTGTGTTTTTCGTGAACATCTCTATTCACGTGATGTTTTTCAAAGGGTTTCACCGATCATTTAATTTAAGAGATATGTTTTTTACTTCCAGATATTCAGGAGAAACTGAAGCCTATTAGTAAGATAAAATATGTATACTTTCATTAACTGACTTCTGTAACATATCAATAATTAATTTAATGAAATAACAGATTTGTAGTATTCAAAATCCTAAAGTTTTACAGAATGTTTTTTCTTCTTTATTCTTCAGAGGAAGTCAAAGCAGAACTAGAAGAGAAGAAGAAAGGTATCTCACATCCTCAATATTAATATATGAAGTATTATGTTTGATTTCACTCAATCTTTGTATGGTTTAATATGGATTTTCTCAGAAAGATTAACGATATTCCTCTTCCAGAACTAACCAAAATTGATAAGTTATTGGGTATGTATAACATGCTATACAGTCGATTTAACATTATTTAGTTCATTAATATCAAATACAGAATGATGCACAGTAACAAAGTCATTTTGTATCCATACAGGAATAACTGGGAAAATTCCAGACACCGGTAATCATATGCTCCTTTTCCAAGTCAATGTGAAATAATTTTATTATACCCCATTATATACCATATAGTTTTGTTCATGAGAGGAGACCCATTATGTAACACATGAATTACCTTTTTCTATACAGTTTGGACCTTAATGGTGTATCATCATGCAGGTAACACACACACACGCACACACACACACACACACACACAATGTATTTGAAGGACAACTTACATATTACTTTTGGACAAATGTCTAGCATAGTTTCATTTCAACAGTCAAGTGTTATATCTTTCTTCAACAGTCAAGTGTTATAGCTTTCTTCAACAGTCAAACGTTTCTTTCTTTCAGTGGATGTGACTCTGGACCGTGACACTGCACATCCCAGACTAACTGTATTTGATGATAATAAATCTGTTAAGATTGGAGACCTACGTAGAGAAAGTGGCACTGAGAAGAGGTTTGAGGAAAAGCAGTGTGTCTTGGGAATAAAGGGATATGATACAGGTACACGTTACTGGGAGGTTGACCTGGGGAAGAAGACTCAGTGGAGTGTTGGAGTCACACAGGACCCAGAGAAGAGAGGTTCAAACATCCAAATGATTCCAGAGAATGGCTACTGGAGCATACGTTTGGAAAATGGAGAATTGAAAACAGTTGAAAAGTCTTCAAATGTCCTTCCCATTGAACTGAAACCTGTGAAGCTGGGGGTGTTAGTGGACTATAAGGGGGGAAAGATAGTATTTTTCAACGTTGAGAAGAAATGCCACATCCACTCCTTCCTTGAAACATTTACTAAGAAACTCTATCCGTTATTTGGTCCTTTGATTGATTGTAAAGAGGAACTCAAAATCTCACCTGACCCCCTCAAGCTGAGAAGTGAACCTGTAAAAGATAGCAGTTGTCAGGCAAGGCCATAGCATTGTTTGTTCAGTCTTTGGTTACTACTGCCTGTGCCTGTGGTATTATTAGTACTCTAATACCCCACATCTCTCTGTGGTTTTATTAGGACTCTAATACCCCACAACTCTCTGTGGTTTTATTAGTACTCTAAAACCCCACAACTCTCTGTGGTTTTATTTGACCATGGGGAAAATAACTGATACGTAGAGTGCAATGCGGATTATCTTCCATTGTTTGAGCAATTATTTAGCTTTAGCAATTATTAACTTTGTTAAGACTGAGTTACTTCAATCTTTTACTTATTTTATCCCACACAAATTCATCTGAGCGATGTGAGATGGAACATTTCCACCTTTTTTATGGCAGTACTGTTTTCTGATGTTTTAGATGTAACTGTAAAAGTCTACTAAAATCTCTGTTTTGAATCTGGATATACTCATTACTGTAACATGAGACAATATCATTTGTTGGAATGATGTATGGACTAATGTATTCTGTTTTGTCATATTCATTTGTCATATTAATGTTTTGTTATGTTCATATTGTATAGCGATAGTTCTTTTAAAAACAAATCATAGAATCACTTTATATCCCAGACTGATTGAACTAAAATGTTGGTAGAAATATCTGTAATGACAATATGGTGAAACTAGATGTTACACTGGACAACTAACTACAAGCTTCACTGGGCCGATGTATTATGTCAAGTCTCTGGCTAACTAGCTTGCATTCTTAGTCATTGTCAAGATAATCATGGTTGTGTGTAATGGATGGTTATTCAATTTGTCAAAACAACTACATACAAGCCAGTAGGAGCTCGTTGTTTCTCTCAATCATAGTCATCAATAGATCTACATCCAGATACCAAATAAGAAATGAGATTTTTCACAAATCAACATTTAATATTTTTAAAATAGAAATGCTTGTTTAATGTCACAAGCAAAAAACTACTTAAATAATGAATGTATAATACATTAATAAATAATCTAGAACACAACTTTGATGCCTGGTTCGATGACCGCAAAGGATTATAGAAATGAATCCATAATTCTGAAAATTACTTATTTGAACATTATTCACATTATAATTGTACATGATATACTCAGTATTCAAGAAAAAACATGTTTGATTGTGTGTGCGTGTGCGTGTGTGTGTGAGAGTTAGGCTACATGGAGGTGATTATTGGGTAGTTTGGTTTATCAGGCTGACACAGTATTCACTTGAAGTTATTGAGGGATGATGAGGTTTTGGCAATGTGAAGATAAGAATTCCAGAGTATGGTACCTCTGTATCTGATAGAAAATGTAACTATGTGAGGTGCGGCAGTGGGAGGGTGAAGGTTATCGCAGTGTCTTGTGTAATATAGATGGATTTCAGAATTAACCTGGAAGAATCCAATTGAAGGGTTTAGGTCAACTGTCTGGGAGGTAGGAGTATTTGTAGATGAAAGTACATAATTGGTAGAAGGTGGCGATGGGGTGAGGTTGTGTTTCTCTAAGCGGGAGGTAAGCTTGGCTTCTTCTTTATGTGGTGTCGAGTAAAGCTTAAACCACGTATTTAGATTGTAGGTAGGTATTGTAGTTAGTTATTGTAGGTAGTTTATCTAGGTAGTTATTGTAGGTAATTATTGTAGGTAAGTATTGTATTCGGCTGAGCCCTGTGAAGCACGAGGCTAGCTAACCCACTACCTGGACCAATAAACCTAGTTAGCTAGCGGGTAGCTACAGGTAACTATTAGCAACTGTGGATAGTTGTTTCCAATGTTATTTCATGCGTAAGAGTACCTGTAATTATGCAAGCTAGCTACCTACCATTCAGCTGTTTATCTAACATCAATATATGAAGCGTTAACATTAGGTAGTTAGTAGCTACTGTACTCGAAATGTAGCTAGCTTGTTGCTACCTGGATAGCTAACTAAACAATAGCTGGAACGACCTAGCTGTAACGTTTGGAGATGTAACGTTTGGAGCTGTGAATACTGTACCAAGCTAGCTAGCTGAATAAACTAAGTTAGAGTCTATTCCTAGAAAACATAGAACCGCTCTAGCATAATAATAAGTTATAATTTCTAAAATGGAAGTTTGGAGAATTATATTTGAGTGTTTCAGTGAAACGTAAGTGAGGGAGGCCCCGCTCTCTCGCTTTCCCAGATGTTTAGTTAATTTCATTCCGATCTCCTTTGCATTATTGTAGCCTTTTCTGTAGCCTGTCAACTATGTGTCTGTCTATCCCTGTTCTATCCTCTCACCACAGGCCATACAAACACTTCACACCGCGTGGCTGCTGCCACTCTAATCTGGTGGTCCCTGCACGCACAACCCACATGGAGTTCCAGGTCTCCGGCAGCCTCTGGAACTGCCATTCTGCGGCCAACAAGGCAGAGTTCATCTCTGCCTATGCTACCCTCCAGTCCCTCGACTTCTTGGCGCTGACGGAAACATGGATTACCACAGAAAACACTGCTGCTCCTGCTGCTCTTTCCTCGTCTGATCATGTGTGATCTCGCATACCCCGAGAGCATCTGGTCAGCGCGGCGGTGGCACAGGAATCCTCATCTCTCCCAAGTGGACTTTCTCTCTTTTCCCCCTGACCCATCTGTCTATCTCCTCATTTGAATTCCATGCTGTTACAGTCACTAGCCCATTCAAGCTTAACATCCTTATCATTTATCGCCCTCCAGGTTCCCTTGGAGAGTTCATCAATGAGCTTGACGCCTTGATAAGCTCCTTTCCTGAGGATGGCTCACCCCTCACAGTTCTGGGTGACTTTAACCTCCCTACGTCTGCCTTTGACTCATTTCTCTCTGCCTCCTTCTTTCCACTCCTTTCCTCTTTTGACCTCACCCTCTCACCATCCCCCCTACTCACAAGGCAGGCAATACGCTTGATCTCATCTTTACTAGATGCTGTTCTTCTTCTAATCTCACTGTAACTCCCCTCCAAGTCTCCGACCACTACTTTGTATCCTTTTCTCTCTCTCCTCCAACACTACTCACTCTGCCCCTACTCAGATGGTAATGTGCCGTCGCAACCTTCGCTCTCTCTCCCGCTACTCTCTCCTCTTCCATCCTATCATCTCTTCCCTCTGCTAAATCCTTCTCCCTCCGATCTCCTGATTCTGCCTCCTCGACCCTCCTCTCCTCCCTTTCTGCATCTTTTGACTCTCTATGTCCCCTATCCTCCCGGCCGGCTCGGTCCTCCCCTCCTGCTCCGTGGCTTGATGACTCATTGCGAGCTCACAGAACAGGGCTCCGGGCAGCCGAGTGGAAATGGAGGAAAATTAGACTCCAAAATTAGACCCAAAAGAGCGCTGACGACATCGTGCAGTGTAATGTCCTCCGCTCTCCTGCGCAGTCCTCATCCCCTGCCTCAGGTGGACCAGCCACTCACCCGCCTCTCGACCCTCGGGCGGGTGATCGAAGACAGCCCGAAAGAGGCGAGCGAACTCCCCGTATTTGTCCAACGCGGCTCATCCTTTGTTCCAGACCACGTTGGCCCACTCCAGGGATTTCCCTGAGAGGCAGGAGACGAAGGCGGACACCTTCTCCCGCTCCGTTGGGGCCGGGCTGATGCTGGAATAATAGAGCTCTAGTTGGAGGAGGAATACCTGGCGGAGAGCAGCCGTCCCGTCGAACTCCCGTGGTCGGGATATATGGATCCATCTGGGTGCTGGGGTGTGGGTGACTGGATCCGGTCGCCCAGCTGGTCTTGACAGATCGGGTTCTCTCCTCTCCTGGCGTTGGACGACTTGGAGAACCTTATCCATCGCTTCTCCCAAGCTGGCTAGCATTGTTGAATGCTCCTTGACCCGTTCCACGACTCCAGGCATGCACTCCTCTCCCGCTGACTCCATAGCGGGTGGGTGATTCTGTGATGCATGATTTGAAGGTTTCAGGCGAAGGAGGGTAAATCACAGTATACAGACTTTATTCTCTAATACAGCGTAACCACTCTAGTGTGCAAAACAGGCGCACTGGAACAAACAGGCACAAGGGGAAAATAGAGTGAGGGAAAAAAGTATTTGATCCCGTGCTGATTTTGTACGTTTGCCCACTGACAAAGAAATGATCAGTCTATAATTTTTATGGTAGGATTATTTGAACAGTGAGAGACAGAATAACTACAACAAAAATCCAGAAAAATGCATTTAAAAAATGTTATAAATTGATTTGAATTTTAATGAGGGAAATACGTTTTTGACCCCTCTGCAAAAAATGACTTAGTACAAAACCCTTGTTGGCAATCACAGAGGTCAGACGTTTCTAGTAGTTGGCACACATCTCAGGAGGGATTTTGTTCCACTCCTCTTTGCAGATCTTCTCCAAGTCATTAAGGTTTCGAGGCTGACGTTTGGCAACTCGAACCTTCAGCTCCCTCCACAGATTTTCTATGGGATTAAGGTCTGGAGACTGGCTAGGCCACTCCAGGACCTTAATGTGCCTCTTCTTGAGCCACTCCTTTGTTGCCTTGGCCGTGTGTTTTGGGTCATTGTCATGCTGGAATACCCATCCACAACCCATTTTCAATGCCCTGGCTGAGGGAAAGAGGTCGTCCCTTTGATGCGTTGAAGTTGTCCGGTCCCCTTAGCAGAAAAACACCCCCAAAGCATAATGTTTCCACCTCCATGTTTGATGGTGGGGATCGTGTTCTTGGTGTCATAGGCAGCATTCCTCCTCCTCCAAACACGGCGAGTTGAGTTGATGCCAAAGAGCTCGATTTTGGTCTCATCTGACCACAACAGTTTTACCCATCTGAATCATTCAGATGTTCATTGGCAAACTTCAGACGGCCCTAGAAGATCTGCAAAGAAGTGTGGGACAAAATCCCTCCTGTGATGTGTGCAAACCTGGTGGCCAACGTCTGACCTCTGTGATTGCCAACAAGGGTTTTGCCACCAAGTACTAAGTCATGTTTTGCAGAGGGGTCAAATACTTATTTCCCTCGTTAAAATGCAAATCAATGTATAACATTTTTGACATGCGTTATTCTGGATTTTTTTGTTGTTATTCTGTCTCTCACTGTTCAAATAAACCTACCATTAAAATTATAGACTGATCATGTCTTTGTCACTGGGCAAACGTATAAAATCAGCAAGGGATCAAATACGTTTTTCCCTCAATGTATATCCCTTGGGTATGGACAGACTGATAACAAAGTTCAGGGAAGATAAGGCCACTGAGTTTTCAAACCCAGAGGCGCAACAATGCAATACTTCCAGGAACGTGTCTCAAAGCGGACTCGACAGCCAGACTGGGGCTAGATTCTCATGAACACAATGGTGTTCTCTGTTTTGCTTTATGACCCCAAAGGTGTCCCTGGACTCATCTGAACACAACCTATACAAACAAATGGAAGTATGGAGGTAGTTTTGCACCCCAACAAATAAGTGGCTATGTGTGTTTAAAAAAAATATTTTCGGAGCTTTCTCATATCTCCTAGATATAGGACAGACACTTCCAAACCTTGTTTCTTATTATTTATATTTTGACTGTCTTTTTTGCCATTTACGAATGTGTTATTCAAAGTGTTTCTATGGTCTGTAGTAGTGAAGGCTAAATTCTATACTTTATCAAATAATTGTTTTACACACGTCCAGTGAAAAGTTTTACAACACCAACTAATTCAAGGATTATTCTTTATTTTTACTATTTTCTACATTGTAGAATAATAGTGAAGACATCAAAACTATGAAATAACACACATGGAATCATGTAGTAACCAAAAAAGTATTAAACAAATCAAAATATGTTTTATATTTGAGATTCTTCAAATCTTAGTTGTGATTACCATTGTTGTTGACACACGAGAGGCAAAACCTTTTATCTCTATTACGAGAAACCATGAGACATCTGTCTGATGAAAAATGAAACTGACACTTAGAGGAAGAGACGTGTGGATGGAATGACAAATATGCCTTTGTAATAGTTATCATAGTACAGTAAGAGGAACTTACTCTGGAGTGATAGATGCGTAAATATGTGAGATGGAGTACTGTTCAGGTGAGATGGGGACAGGTCTTGGTGAATAGAATTAATAACTGACTGCTAAAACATTCAAAAAAAGAGAAAAATAGTGAAAACTAGACATTTAGCTTGTTCTTCATGGGTCTCTTTAAAGTATCTTTATTACATTCTTCAGAATGTCTTGGGCAACCTGTAGATTTTAAAAGGGCCCAATGTGTAAAGTATGTTGTCTAAAGACTCTGTGTTTCTGTAATTCAGAATTCCCACTAGTTTAATTAACAATTTATGGGCTCAAATTCTCATAATCTCAAACACCAATTTAGGACTGTCTGGGAAAGCCACTGTAGTTAGTTATTTTTGTCAATCACTTTGGTGCAATTTTCAGAAGTATGTAGTGCATTTTCACAACTCTACAACAAATAATTTCACAAAGGTACTTAGGAGGCCTGGCCCGCATTACCGTACCTCCTTGCCGGTCCAAATAAAACATAGAAATATTGATCATTTATTTGACCGTGACGTGTGCCGACAGAAAGACGCGTCGATGTCAGTTAGAAAGCATCCGAGCGAGTGAAACAGCACCTCTCTGTCTCAGTAAATGTAGAACATATATATGATGCTGTCTGGAGCAAAAGATTATGCCATGTCATACTATTTCTGTCCAGACAGCGTCAGATACATGGGATACATACAGAGGGGCGCTGGTTCACTCGCTCGGATGCTTTCTCCGGTGATATACAGTATATAGTTTCAGCAGAGAGGATGAGGCGAAGCGAGATGGCTCACTCTCACCAAGACATGTCCAGTTTAAGCCCAATGCGTTTCTATGGGAATAATATCCAGACCTAAGCTTGTCGCCTGCCTTCCTGCCTTTGGGACAAAGACTCCCATTGTTAGGGCGGAGACATGAGCATCTCATCATTATATACAGATCTCTGGTTTCAGCTTCTTGCAAATTGGAAAGGAAAGTTGGCAGGTTATCATTGCACTGCTAGGATGCCCTAAAGAAAATTGATGTTTCGCCAAAATAAATAAATACATCCATGCCATCCCCTTCTGTTTCACCCTCTTTCCCCCACTCTTTCCTCAACCCTGCTTATTTTTCAGCCAAAAACATGCATGGAATGTGTGGCCAAACCTCATTTAATTTTTTATTTGATAATGCAGTGCCTTATTTAATATAACACTGATGGTGTCTCTAGTCTTCCAATTTCTGTATTTTGCACATATTTAGAACTGGTCAGTAATGTGAAATATATGGGTTTTAAAAGTTGAATAGAAATGTATTGTAAATGTTTAATTTGTCTTGCAATATTGTAGATAAAATTGGATATTTTTTATGTATACATGTATTTTGACCATATACATTATTTTTTTCCCAACTTGGTAATTATTCTTAATGAATTTGAATGTTTGCTTTGTAAGGGCACATCTTAACATCCTTATCATGGGTCTTGGGTCAGAGCCAATGAGCAGGTCATTCTCAGAACTGAAGTTGTCGGGTAAACCTAACTTACAGGTGGATCAGGTTTGTGAGTCATAGGAGTTGGAAATCATGTGACCTTTCCATTGTGGTGATTGTTTACCACATGATCCTGGTGATCCTTGTACCATGAGGTACAACACAGCACTGAAACTACAAGCAAGGAAATGTGAAACCGTAAACCACCTGTAAACTAAAATATAACCTGACATTCTCAGCCAAAGAGAGAAAAAGAGAGAAGTCAGTGGTTCAATGAGTTTGCAGTTGCAGAGTAAACCAATTTATTTCTCAAATGAGAGATGAAACAAAGGTAATGCAAATGTTGTAAATAAAGGAATAAGGCATTACTGTAACTTGTAAATGAGGATACATAATGTATCTCCTATATCATATGTAATATAACAAATATGTAACATACATCATTAGACCCAATGACAATACTGTATCTCCTATCCATTTCATATCACTTTTATTTGTTGGGGCTGAAAAAAAGCATGTGAACAAATAAACTTGCCACCCAGAGCTCTATTTTCATTGTCATGTGACAATGCACTCTAGCAAACTTCAGACGGGCCTGGACATGTACTGGCTTAAGCAGGTGGACACGTCTGGCACTGCAGGATTTGAGGCCCAGGCGGCGTAGTGTGTTACTGATGGTAGGCTTTGTTACTTTGGTCCCAGCTCTCTGCAGGTCATTCACTAGGTCCCCCCGTGTGGTTCTGGGATTTTTGCTCACCGTTCTTGTGATCATTTTGACCCCACGGGGTGAGATCTTGCGTGGAGCCCCAGATCGAGGGAGATTATCAGTGGGCTTGTATGTCTTCCATTTCCTAATAATTGCTCCCACAGTTGATTTCTTCAAACCAAGCTGCTTACCTATTGCAGATTCAGTCTTCCCAGCCTGGTGCAGGTCTACACTTTGTTTCTGGTGTCCTTTGACAGCTCTTTGGTCTTGGCCATAGTGTAGTTTGGAGTGTGACTGTTTGAGGTTGTGGACAGATGTCTTTTATACTGATAACAAGTTCAAACAGGTGCCATTATTACAGGTAACGAGTGGAGGACAAAGGAGCCTCTTAAAGAAGAAGTTACAGGTCTGTGAGAGCCAGAAATCTTGCTTGTTTGTAGGTGACTAAATACATATTTTCCACCATAATATGCAAATAAATTCATAAAAAATCCTACAATGTGATTTTCTGGAGAAAAAAAATCTCAATTTGTCTGTCATAGTTGACGTGTACATATGATGAAAATTACAGGCCTCTCTCATCTTTTTAAGTGGGAGAACTTGCACAATTGGTGGCTGACTAAATAAAAAAAATTCCCACTGTATGTATTATAACAAATATGTAACATACATCATTAACCCCAATGACAATACTGTATCTCCTATCCCTTTCATATCACTTTTATTTGTTGAGGCTTAAAAAAAGCATGTGAACAAATAAACTTGCCACCCAGAGCTCTATTTTCATGTCATGTGACAATGGCACCGGTTCCAATTCAAGTGCCAATGCCGTTTAGCAAACTTCAGGCATTTACATTTGATGGATGGTATGAAAATAGAGCACTTTGGCCACACACACCTGTGGTAGGTTTAGCGTCAAAATAAGGATGCATAAGCAGAAAAGAACCCCATACCTACTGTAAAATATGGTGGTGGATCTTTGATGTTATGGGGCTTCCACTGTTTCTGGGGCCCTTGTTCAGGTCAGCGGCATCATGAGCTTTACCCAATGGGTGTTCTCCAATCTCATAAAACATAACATGCTCAGTGCTGATACCCTTTCAAGGTGAGGTATTGAATGGTATTGAAAAACCTGGTACCAATAATTTTGACCCTTAACTTTTGAGAAAACACTATATTGCTTGTTAAACAAAATATTTTTATGCAAGCAATTATATTAGTATAAAATAATATAATAATAAATAAATACATATAGCATACAAAACAGCTCAGTACTTATGTGATTTATTTTATAGTCTTTTTTGCTCATCTTTATCAAGGGTGCCAATAATTTTGGACCTGACTGTATACATACATACATTTGCATAGCCTATACATACAGTAGACACAGTAAACAGGTCATGGCTAACACGGCTAAGAAAGGCACCAGTTCAGGGATTGACATTAAAGGGGCAATCAGCAGTTGCTACATCCATTTTTTACATTTAAAGATATAGCTACCCATTGACTCTTGATGATTATAACTTATAAATACCTCATGAGCTTAGTTCAACTGCCGTACCTCATCAGAACCCAAAGTATAAGCTTGTTTTACTCCAATGTTTTTAAACAAAGTAAATGCAAACAAACACTATATAGCTTCAAAACATGGTTAGAGCTATAATGTTCGTGTCATGGATGGTCAGTCCTTGGATCCATAGATATTTCTATGAATTTGAGAGTGGTTATACAGTATTTCTGCAGACCCATTCTTTAGCTTTTTATCAAAATAGGGGTGGGGAAGGCACATTGTTATTATTGTAAAATGTGAAGAAATAATAGATAATCCACATTTTAAACTAAACATTCTGATCTGTTCCGTCAGCCTTTTTAATGTATATGGCGTATACCGCCACTACAGTACTTTGATAAGCATCGTGGGGATTAAGAAGTGAGTATACAGTAATGCCCACTGAAAACTAAGGGGGGGTACAGCGTTTACCTGCGTATACCCTCCACTACACCACTGGTGCACAGGCACGCTTAAGAACCCACTTGTAGATCTCAGGAATACAGTTATTAACATATTGAAGTCAGACAGGCAGACAGATAGACAGGCAGACAGACAGACATAGAAATGAAGTGGTGGTACATGGAATGATAACTGTCAACAGAATCTAAGTTGTGATTACCATTGTTGTTGACACACGAGAGGCGAAACGTTTTATCGCTATTACGAGAAACCATCAGACACCTGTCTGATGAAAAATGAAACTGACACTTAGAGGAAGAGACGAGTGGATGAATGACAAATATGCCTTTGTAATAGTTATCATAGTTCAGTAAGAGGAACTTACTCTGGAGTGATAGATAGTAAATAGGTGAGATGGAGTACTGTTCAGGTGAGATGGGGACAGGTCTTGGTGAATAGGGTTGATAACTGACTGCTAAAACAGTCAAAAAAAGAGAAAGAGAGTGAAAAACAGACATTTAGCTTGTTCTTCATGGGTCTCTTTAAATTATCTTTATTACATTCTTCAGAATGTCTTGGGCAACCTGTAGATTTTAAAAGGGCCCAATGTGTAAAGTATGTTGTCTAAAGTCTCCCTGTGTTTCTGTCCCTCAAATTCTCACTAGTTTAATTAACAATTTATGGGCTCAAATACTCATAATCTCAAACACCAATTTAGGACTGTCTGGGAAAGCCACTGTAGTTAGTTATTTTTGTCAATCACTTTGGTGCAATATTTACAAGTATGTGGTGCATTTTCACAACTCTAAGCACATTTTCAGTTGACTGAGTACAACAAACAAATTCACAAAGCCATTTCTTCAATGCACCAAATTCAGGGCTGGAGTTACAGTATGTGCGGGCCTTGGGGGGCTTGGCCTGCCCTACCGTACTTCATTGGGGGGCTTGGCCTGCCCTACCGTACTTCCTTGGGGGGCTTGGCCTGCCCTACCGTACTTCCTTGGGGGGCTTGGCCTGCCCTACCGTACTTCCTTGGGGGGCTTGGCCTGCCCTACCGTACTTCCTTGTCGTCCAAATTGAAATATTGATCA
Organism: Coregonus lavaretus; assembly: GCF_964263955.1. NCBI lineage: Eukaryota > Metazoa > Chordata > Actinopteri > Salmoniformes > Salmonidae > Coregonus > Coregonus lavaretus. The sequence continues at coordinate 5,417,730 of NC_140026.1, forward strand.
TTTATTTGACCGAGACGCGCGCCGACAGATAATACACATCAATCTCAGTTAAAGCATCCGAGCGAGAGTATCTGATGCTGTCTGCACCATAATAATCCATCCACCTGACAGGTGTGGCATATCAACAAGCTGATTAAACAGCATGATCATTACACAGATGCACCTTGTGCTGGGGACAAAAAAAAGGCCACTCTAAAATGTGCAGTGTTGTCACACAACACAATGCCAACGATGGCTCAGGTTTTGAGGGAGTGTGCAATTGGCATGCTGACTGCAGGAATGTCCACCAGAGTTTTTGCCAGAGAATTGAATGTTCATTTCTCCACCATAAGCCGCCTCCAATGTAGTTTTAGAGAATTTGGCAGTACACTCAACCGGCCTCACAATCGCAAACCATGTGTATGGCGTTGTGTGGGCGTGTGGTTTGCTGATGTCAATGTTGTGAACAGAGTGCCCCATGGTGGTAGTGGGGTTATGGTATGGGCAGGCAGGCAGGCAGGCATAAGCTACGGACAACGAACACAATTGCATTTTATAGATGGCAATTTGAATGCACAAAAATACTGTGTCGAGATCCTAAGGCCCATTGTGAGGCCCATTTTTTTAAGTTATCTGTGACCAACAGATGCATATCTGTATTCCCAGTCATGTGAAATATATAGATTAGGGACTAATGAATTTATTTCAATTGACTGATTTCTTCATATCAACTGTAACTCAGTAAAATCTTACAAATTGTTGCATGTTGCGTTTATATTTTGTTCAGTATATTTCTGGCCAGACACCATCCGCAACACCATTCGATACATGGGCTACATATAGAGGGGCGCTGTTTCGCTCACTCGGATGCTTATAGTTTTAGCAGAGAGGACGAGGCGAAGCGAGAGGGCTCACTCTCGCCAAACTCTGTCCAGCATACACCCAATGCATTTCTATGGGATAATATGCAGACCTAAACTTGTCGCCTCCCTCCCCGCCTTTGATACAAAGACTCCCATTGTTAGGGCGGAGACATGAGCATCTCGTCATTATATACAGTTATCTGGTTTCAGCCTCTTGCAAATTGGAAAGGAAAGTTGGCGGGTGTACAGCGCACTGTTAGGATGCTGGATTTCACCAACATGATATAATTACTCCTGTCTAAATAAAATCATTCAAAACACTTCATCAGGAGCATAACTTAGCCACAGAGGATCATTAGCTTCTTCCCAAAAATATTGCTGTGTTTGGGAAGTCAGCAATTTGGGTATTGCGCGTTGGAGTAGTTCTCTCTGATTGAGTTGCGGCTGTCAGTGAAAAGCATCTAAAATATGTGTGAAGATAATGTGTCTTGAGTATAATTTAAAATGTTGCATCAATAAAAAGGGGAGGGGGAGTGTGGCGAAGATATGGTGTGTCTCACTCCAGAATGCATGCAAGTTCCCATTTGGCAATGTCTTATTTCTGATTGTCTTAACTCACCACGTACACCACAAATGTTTTCTTCGCCTCACACAAGTCAATAAAGTCTGTATTTTTTTAACATCCATAGCGAATGATAGTTCCTCAGTATTTGAAAAATCTTCCCAACACTCCCGGCCTCGATAATCACCAAGCCTCAGTGTGAAAGAGCAAAATATCAGGATCTGATGATCCCATATATCCAGTGGAAAACAGCTTTCGGTCCTGAGCTCACTGGCACAGGAAAATTTGAGGGGCTGGAATAGGCTAATTGATAGCCTACAATGTTGCAAGTTCGTTAGTGACAGATTTGGGCCGGACCCTGTGATGATTTGATACAATGTTGAACTTCACTAGCAATAGCTCAAGTCAAAACAGATAGAAAGGGAGGCAGACAGGCGGAGAAAAGAGATGAATGGTATTGAAATAACCAGAATTTTCATCAGGATATTTTCTACTGTTTTTATTTGTCAGCTTTAGGCCTATGTATTTTACTGAGTTGATGATGGAAGTTATCGGCCTTCTGCTGCGTTGGCCTATAGGCTAACTCTGAGTACTATGCTCTCATTTCTTTAGCCTCCAATGGATCACAGTGTATCAATGTGTCCATATGGCAGAGGCTAGGGCTTTTTATTTGATTTTACTTCAGATTTGTATGACTAACCACGTGACAATGATTTTGAGAAACAAAAACATTATTATTGAAATGAAACTGTTCCACAAAAATGTGCATATAAAAATAATCATAACTGGCATGCAGATCAGTAGAAATGGTAGGATAAATTGCAAGCTTCCCCAAACTTGAAACTCACGAGCTACCTATGGTCGTTATTATTATACCCATTTAAAACATGCGAGTAAGCGAGTGCACACATAGGAGGTCACAGTAAATAACGGGCCCGCTTATGGAAATCAAAGGCCCATCCAACTGATTTGTTCTGCCACCTTGTCTGATAAAATTACTCTTTCAATGTCAATACATATTGAATCTAAGTATCTGCTTTTCAAAATGCAATATTCACTTTACTTTTGATATGATTTAAAGGTGCGTTCGTAAATTCAACCTGGCTATCTACTCCGATTTCAGAGCACTCTCCTCTGAGTGTGCCAGATTGCAGAGTAACTGATTAATTTATACACTCAACACCAGTTGAATATGGCCGGTGTCAGTAAATGTCGTCAAGAAAAGCGTAATTAAATGTTTGCCTGCAGCACAGTTACAGTCACCAACGCTCTGGATAACATGAAAACAGCCTAACCAGCTCTGCTGGGGCGAGTAAATTGTAGTAAGGTGTTCTCTCATTTGTGTCTGGAAGTAGCTAGCAAGCTAGCCAACGTTAGCCAGTTAGCTTGGGTGCTTTACTGCCGTTGTGAGGTCAGAATGCTCGGATCAACCCTACTCCTGCGAGAGCGAAACTGAATTTACTAACGGACAATCTGACAAAGCTCTGAATTAAAGAACAGCCAGAACACACTCTGAGCGCACTCTGGCCCTCCAGATTGAATTTATGAGCACACCCTTAGTTGTCATTTGTTAACAATACAATTAACTAAAACTTAATCAAACTGCTCAAAACTGATGACTACTGAACCAAAATTATTTAGTACATAGTTAACGTATATAGTTTGATAACTGGAACACTGTTAAATGTGATATTTTTACCTCATAAATGTATCAATTTGACAGCAATTTATGTTGGAAGGTAAAACCAAATCATACTTGGATGTGACTGTAAATACTACATCATCATTCTCCATCAGCCAGTGTGCTTCAATAGGACAAAGTGGAAAGAGTCACTCTATGTGATGACATTTGGAATTATAGTGTAGTCTACAATGCACTGCTGAAATACATTATACGGTATATAACAACATATTCCACTCATTATCTGAATTTCATTGGTACACTGTAAGCTGATGAATTTCTAGCAGAGAGAAAGGCAGTACTGTATCAGTTGACAAGTCACGTAGAAAAGGTAATTTTGTACAATGTTGCATGGGGCAGAAATGGCATACAACACCATGCTACGTTTTTACAGTAGCCGACTGCTTTACAATACCCCTATTTCTGGTGATTTGTCCTAAGTATGCATTGTATAACGATAATGAAATTGTAAAACTGACACATTTCTCAACATGCTCATAACCTGCCTTTGGATACAAATAATTGTTTTTTAATTGTGCTTGTCAAGTTTGAGTCAAATACTGTATGGAAAATGATATTTACCATCTACTATTCGTTCTATTCAGAACTCCATTTATTTTATTTTTTAAATGAGTCTCTTGTATTCTTTGCTATTGGATTTAATGGTAGATAAAATGACTAAATGATGAGCCTATCATTATCTGATGTATTGATAACTAAACAAAATGTTCTCATGGTATTTCATAGAAAACAGATTTTTCATGAATGACTCAAATCAAATCAAATCAAATCAAATTGTATTGGTCACATGCGCCGAATACAACAGGTGCAGACATTACAGTGAAATGCTTACTTACAGCCCTTAACCAACAGTGCATTTATTTTAAACAAAAAAAGTAAGAATAAAAAAAATTAAAAAATAAAAAGTGTTGAGAAGAAAAGAGCAGAAGTAAAATAAAGTGACAGTAGGGAGGCTATATATACAGGGGGGTACCGTTGCAGAGTCAATGTGCGGGGGCACCGGCTAGTTGAGGTAGTTGAGGTAATATGTACATGTGGGTAGAGTTAAAGTGACTATGCATAAATACTTAACAGAGTAGCAGCAGCGTAAAAAGGATGGGGTGGAAAAAAAAGGATGGGGTGCAAATAGTCCGAGTAGCCATGATTAGCTGTTCAGGAGTCTTATGGCTTGGGGGTAGAAGCTGTTGAGAAGTCTTTTGGACCTAGACTTGGCACTCCGGTACCGCTTGCCGTGCGGTAGCAGAGAGAACAGTCTATGACTAGGGTGGCTGGAGTCTTTGACAATTTTGAGGGCCTTCCTCTGACACCGCCTGGTATAGAGGTCCTGGATGGCAGGAAGCTTTGCCCCAGTGATGTACTGGGCCGTACGCACTACCCTCTGTAGTGCCTTGCGGTCGGAGGCCAGGCAGTTGCCATACCAGGCGGTGATGCAACCAGTCAGGATGCTCTCGATGGTGCAGCTGTAGAATTTTTTGAGGATCTGAGGACCCATGCCAAATCTTTTTAGTCTCCTGAGGGGGAATAGGCTCAGGGGTGAAAGATGTGTGAAACCCCAATTAATGCGCATTCAAATGTTCTGAACATAAGATATGGGGCATTACAAGTTTTATTATCAGTTTAGAGTTTTGTACTTAGAGTTTTGCAAATTCACCACATACTTGTGAAAATAGCACCAAAACCGTTTTCTCAGATAAAAATTACACCCACTCCAAACAGCTAGACAGAGTTGAACCACCTCAAGCTGCCATTCTGTTTGAACAAACAGAAAGTACACTCCTCTTCCTTGACACGTGTGTTGGGAAAAGTATAACTTTTTGGACGAGATGGGTCCCATTATGCCATTACACCTGGGCGAAAACCAAACACTGCATTCCACAGTAAGAACCTCATACCAACGGTCAAGCATGGTGGTGGTAGTGTGATGGTTTGGGGTTGCTTTGCTGCCTCAGGACCTGGATGACTTGCCTTAATAGAAGGAACCATGAATTCTGCTCTGTATCTGAGAATTCTACAGGAGAATGTCAGGCCATCCGTCTGTGAGCTGAAGCTGAATCGCAAAACACAGAATCAAGTCTACATGAAAATGGCTAAAAAGCAACACATTTGAAGTTTTGGAATGGCTTAGTCAAAGTCCAGACCTAATCCCAATTGAGATGTTGCAAGACTTGAAACGAGCAGTTAATGCTTGAAAACACACAAATGTCGCTGAGGTAAAGCAGTTCTGCATGGAAGAGTGGGCCAAAATTCCTAATACCAAACCTATGGCTTTACTAGGACTGCGTCTGAAATGACACTATATTCCCTATTTAGTGCATTACTTTGATAGGATCTGGTCAAAAGTAGTGCACTTTACAGAGATTTGGGACGCAGTCTATAGGTGATCCGGAATAGTTTCTCAATGTGATGATCATGAGGGCTTTCCCCTTAGATACAAACACCTAAATGGTTGTTGACATAATGCTTATTTGCTGACAATATCTCACCTTACTGTAAAATGTCACTTGACACCTCTTTAGTCGAAAGCTTTCCTCCAACATCGATGGAAACGACCTCTAGAGACAGAGACAAAAGCAGAGGCTGCAGTGTTTTAGCCATGCCTAGTCAAAGTTTAGGTCTTCAGTATCAGTTGAAAGCTGTAGGGCTTCGGGAAAGGTAACATTGGGTTTGGTCTATGTCAGGGAAGAAAAGCAGGTGAGTTTGGGGTTAGTTGGCTTGTCTTACACTTATGTAGTAGTGTGGTGACAGCGCACCTGAACCAGCCAAACAGGATCCAGAAACTGGCAGATAAAATCAGGTGTGGCATCTTTAACCGTCAGCTCTCTCATATCTGTGGCTTAAAACAAAGGAGTGTTTGTGTGTGTGTGTGTGTGTGTGTGTTTGTGTGTGTGTGTGTGTGTGTGTGTGTGTGTGTGTGTGTGTGTGTGTGTGCGCGTGCATGTGTGTTCATGTCTGTTTTCCCCCTTGCAATTTAAGATCATGAGACTTGAGGTGTGAGGTGTGTGCGTGTGTAGCCATATGGAAAGGGGAAACTCTGTTGTCTCCGTTTTGCTCTACGACCCCCACAAGTGTCACGGGACTGGTCTGAAGGTAACCCATACAAACAAATGTAAGTTCAGTAGGGAGGTAGTTTGGTGCCCCAAAAAATATGGGGTTAAATATGTGTAAAGATATATATATATATATATATATATACAGTGGGGGAAAAAAGTATTTAGTCAGCCACCAATTGTGCAAGTTCTCCCACTTAAAAAGATGAGAGAGGCCTGTAATTTTCATCATAGGTACACGTCAACTATGACAGACAAAATGAGGAAAAAAAATCCAGAAAATCACATTGTAGGATTTTTTATGAATTTATTTGCAAATTATGGTGGAAAATAAGTATTTGGTCAATAACAAAAGTTTCTCAATACTTTGTTATATACCCTTTGTTGGCAATGACACAGGTCAAACGTTTTCTGTAAGTCTTCACAAGGTTTTCACACACTGTTGCTGGTATTTTGGCCCATTCCTCCATGCAGATCTCCTCTAGAGCAGTGATGTTTTGGGGCTGTCGCTGGGCAACACAGACTTTCAACTCCCTCCAAAGATTTTCTATGGGGTTGAGATCTGGAGACTGGCTAGGCCACTCCAGGACCTTGAAATGCTTCTTACGAAGCCACTCCTTCGTTGCCCGGGCGGTGTGTTTGGGATCATTGTCATGCTGAAAGACCCAGCCATCTTCAATGCCCTTCCTGATGGAAGGAGGTTTTCACTCAAAATCTCACGATACATGGCCCCATTCATTCTTTCCTTTACACGGATCAGTCGTCCTGGTCCCTTTGCAGAAAAACAGCCCCAAAGCATGATGTTTCCACCCCCATGCTTCACAGTAGGTATGGTGTTCTTTGGATGCAACTCAGCATTCTTTGTCCTCCAAACACGACGAGTTGAGTTTTTACCAAAAAGTTCTATTTTGGTTTCATCTGACCATATGACATTCTCCCAATCCTCTTCTGGATCATCCAAATGCACTCTAGCAAACTTCAGACGGGCCTGGACATGTACTGGCTTAAGCAGGGGGACACGTCTAGCACTGCAAGATTTGAGTCCCTGGCGGCGTAGTGTGTTACTGATGGTAGGCTTTGTTACTTTGGTCCCAGCTCTCTGCAGGTCATTCACTAGGTCCCCCCGTGTGGTTCTGTGATTTTTGCTCACCGTTCTTGTGATCATTTTGACCCCACGGGGTGAGATCTTGTGTGGAGCCCCAGATCGAGGGAGATTATCAATGGTCTTGTATGTCTTCCATTTCCTAATAATTGCTCCCACAGTTGATTTCTTCAAACCAAGCTGCTTACCTATTGCAGATTCAGTCTTCCCAGCCTGGTGCAGGTCTACAATTTTGTTTCTGGTGTCCTTTGACAGCTCTTTGGTCTTGGCCATAGTGGAGTTTGGAGTGTGACTGTTTGAGGTTGTGGACAGGTGTCTTTTATACTGATAACAAGTTCAAACAGGTGCCATTAATACAGGTAACGAGTGGAGGACAGAGGAGCCTCTTAAAGAAGAAGTTACAGGTCTGTGAGAGCCAGAAATCTTGCTTGTTTGTAGGTGACCAAATACTTATTTTCCACCATAATTTGCAAATAAATTCATAAAAAATCCTACAATGTGATTTTCTGGGAAAAAAATTCTAAATTTGTCTGTCATAGTTGACGTGTACCTATGATGAAAATTACAGGCCTCTCTCATCTTTTTAAGTGGGAGAACATGCACAATTGGTGGCTGACTAAATACTTTTTTCCCCCACTGTATATAGTACCAGTCAAAGGTTTGGACACACCTACTCATTCCAGGATTTTTCTTTATTTTCACTATTTTCTACATTGTAGAATAATAGTGAAGACATCAAACATCTAAAATAACACATACAGAATCATGAAGTAACCAAAAATGTGTTGAACAAATCAAAATATATTTTATTTTTCTCTGTTCCTCCCTCCACTTCCCACATAGCTAAATTCCTGCCGATCGTAAACACAGGAGGTCACATACTGTGGTCGCACCCATGCAGCTCATTAATCTGTATGCTCAGATTTATGACTAAATCACACAAGACAATGTTGTATCAGTAAAAAAAATACTAGCATATAACAACGGACAATCTTTAAGTAAAAAACAGCATAGTATGTCTAATTAAACAGTATGGTATGTAATGAATACTAATTTCCTCCACAGTAGCCATGCTGGTTAAGTGTGCCTTGAATTCTAAATAAATCACCAAGAGTGTCACCAGCAAAACACCCCCACACCATCACACCTCCTCCTCCATGCTTCACGGTGGGAACCACACATGCGGAGATCATCCGTTCACCTACTCTGCGTCTCACAAAGACAAGGTGGTTGGAACCAAAAATCTCAAATTTGGACTCATCAGACCAAAGTACAGATGTCCACCGGTCTAATGTCCATTGATCCTGTTTCTTGGTCCAAGCAAGTCTCTTATTATTATTGGTGTCCTTTAGTAGTGGTTTATTGGCAGCAATTCGACCATATCTCTAGCTTAAACTGACAGATTGTTATGGAGATGTTTTTATTATGCTAATTAGATTTCCACGGTGGCATGGACATCAACCTTAGGGGGTTAAGATTCACACACACACTTCAACAGTCAAAGTGTCGCAACTGCTTTGAACAATGAAATATGTACTTACTTACAGCGGTTGTGACTCTTGACCCATACACTGCACACTCCAGACTCACTGTATCTGACAATGACAAATCAGTCAAATTTGGAGACCTACGGAGAGAAAAGGAACTGAGAAGAGGTTTGAGGAAAAGCACTGTGTCTTGGGAGTGAAGGGGTATGATACAGGTAGACATTACTGGGAGGTTGACCTGGTAGAAAAAACTCAGTGGAGTGTTGGAGTCGCCCAGGACCCAGAGAAGAGAGGTTCAAACATCCAAATGATTCCAGAGAATGGCTACTGGAGCTTACGTTTGGAAAACTGAGAAGATAGTATTTTTCAACGTTGAGAAGAAATGCCACATCAACTCCTTCACTGGAACATTTTCTAAGAAACTCTATCCGTTCTTTGGCCCGTTGTTAGGTTGTAAAGAGGAACTCAAAATCTCACCCGTCTGACAAGCAATAACCTCCTCTTGCTGAGAAGTGAACCTGTAATAGATTGCAGTTGACAGGAAAAGCATTAGCATTGTTTGTTAAGTCTTTGGTTACTACTGCCTGTGGCTTTATTAATACTCTAAAACCCCACAACTCTCTGTGGTTTTATTTGACCATGGGGAAAAGAACTGATACGTAGAGGCAAGTGGTATATTTACTATAGTTGTACTGAATATAGTAGTCAGGGGTAAATTCATGTATTTAGGGCTAATGATTTCGGTTTGTATATCCGAGCAGCTTTACCCATGGTGATGGTGGCTAAATGGTAACAGCTAACAATGAAATAGTGCTAAGTAGTCCCAGAACATCTTAGTCTTATCAAATACTCAGTCACGGCATCTATAAATAAATCGTCAGCCTCATTTAACGTCTGCTAGGCCTGATTCACATTGCTAACAAAAACCAAGAGACACATTTAAAGGAAGCATGATGCCATAAACATTTATGTTGTTATCACAAAAAGTGAAAAAAAAAATGCTGACCTTGACATTTTACTAAGTAGACTGTATCAGTGAGACAGAGAGAGAGAGAGAGAGAGAGAGAGAGAGAGAGAGAGAGAGAGAGAGAGAGAGAGAGAGAGAGAGAGAGAGAGAGAGAGAGAGAGAGAGAGAGAGATTCCCAGTTCCTATGGTCATTATTTTTCAGATAGTTAGGTTGTGTATAAATGTCTGTCCTGTTTTGTTATATATGTACCACTTATAGTCTCAAATATGATTTATACCAAGTACACATTTACCAAATTGCTAATGCTAAATGCTAGTGAGTGGACATATGAGAACAGAAAGATTTGATAAAGAGACAACATACTGCAGCTCCTCTGGTTAATGTGTAACCAGTCAGTTTAACCTTTCAGCAAGAATCACGTAGGGAAACTGGGAGGGTCAAGGTTTTATCAAGACAACAGTACCTTATTGACTTTCTCAGTACAGTACTTTATAGGAAAGCTGCCCCCCATGGCCATTTTAGTTACTGCAAGCATGATCTATACTCTATGTGTGCTGCATCATAACACATATTCATGTGTTGTACACTCTTAGAAAAAAAGGTAATATCTAATACTTAAAAGGGTTCTTTGGCTGTCCCAACAGGATAACCCTTTGAAGAACGGGTGGCAGGTAGCTTAGTGGTTAAGAGCGTTGTGCCAGTAGCCGAAAGGTCGCTGGTTCTAATCCCCGAGTCGACTAGGTGAACAATCTGTCGATGTGCCCTTGAGCAAGGCACTTAACCTTCATTGCTCCTGTAAGTCGCTCTGGATAAGAGCGTCTGCTAAATGAAAAAAAAAAAAAAAACTTTTTGGTTCCAGGTAGAAATAACTATTTTGGGTTCAATGTAGAACCCTCTGGAGAAAGGGTTCTACATGGATCCCAAAAGGGTTCTACCTGGAACCAAAAAGGGTTCTCCTATGGGGAAAGCCGAAGAACCCTTTTATAACCCTTTTTTCTAAGAGTATGCCTCTTGGCATCGAGGCAGTAACACACTCTCTGAGACAGATTTACCAAATGTTTACGCCTGTGGGAATTTTGCACCTGAAAGAGTAAAGGATTTGGCTATTGAAGATGAGGCTATTGATTGGGAGAATGTCTGGCAGAATATACAGTATTTCACTCCCCAAAGAACCCAAACCATCAGCCATTTTAAGCTTTGTCACAGGTCGTAAGATGTCATACAAAACAAGCTTCAAGCCCAAACTGTGACCTATGTTCGCCCGGTGACAATTCATTTTAAGGGGTCCTTTTTACAGTGTAATTACATGTGTAATTACACTATAAGAAGTATTGTAGTTAATTAGAACAACTCAAAGTTACACTGCTATGACACCATGTAACTGGTGGTAATTGCGGTCTGGAATTATAGAATTGTAACAACCAATGCTTGTTACCATGCTTGGTACAAATGTGCAAGTTTTCGCTAAAATCACAGTTTTCTTATTTTGTTTTTCCTCAGCTGCATCCGATATAGAGATAGATTGTCTTCTTCTCCCCTTTATAACAAGTCAGAATTGAAATTGACAAAAGATTAAGTGTTTAAAATACAACATGGTCCACTTCTGTGTCTTCGTCTGTTTCTTGTTAGCATTTTCCCATCCTGGAGTCTGAGAACTTTTGGGAATCTGTGAAAGAGAAGAGGAATTTATGACAATTTAGGAAAGACACTCTACAATTAGCCTAGCTAGCTATAATCACAGACGCTATAGTTAGAAACCTTCCTCCAATATCTCTGCTATCATCATTATCATGATTTCTGTCATTTAGGTTTCAGGCCTATAGAAAGGCCTAGCTACCTAGTTGTTGTGTTATCCAGCTAGCATTATACTAATAATGGTGCTTGCTAACATTAATAAACTAGGTATTGTTTACATTGAAAAGGACCTACTCATAGGTGTGTTGACACAAGTAACTAGCAAGCTAGCTAACGTTAACATGCTGGGTGTGTCTCACGTATACCCCTTGGGTATGGACAGATTGATAACAAAGTTCAGGGAAGATAAGGCCACAGAGTTTTCAAACCCAGAGGCGCAACAATGCAATACTTCCAGGAACGTGCCTCAAAGCGGACTCGACAGCCAGACTGGGGTTTGGGGTTTGGCATGTCAATTGGAGAAGTGAAAAATGTGTCCGTAGTCTATATGCAACTTCTGTTGTAGTGTCCGAACTGTTTGGGCTACAAACTACTGTGACTCCACTGTGGGAAGGGGAGATTCACAATGGTGTTCTATGTTTTGCTCTACGACCCCACAAGTGTCATGGGACTCATCTGAACACAACCCATACAAACAAATGGAAGTATGGAGGTAGTTTTGAGCCCCAAAATATATGTGTTCAAAAAAACTAAAATATTTTCTGAGCCCTTCTTATATCTCATAGAGGATAGACACTTCTAAAGCTTATTTCTTAGGATTTATATTTTGACTGTCTTTTTTGCCATTTATGAATGAGTTATTCAACGCGTTTCTATGGGCTATAGTAGTGAAGGTCAAATTCAATATTTTATCAAATAGTTATATTAAATATGTTTTTATACCTAACGTGGTAAAATACGGTGGTGGATCTTTGATGTTACGGGACTATTTTGCTTCCAATTGTCTTGGAGCGCTTTTTTTTTTTTTTTTTTTTTTATTTCACCTTTATTTAACCAGGTAAGCCAGTTGAGAAAAAGTTCTCATTTACAACTGCGACCTGGCCAAGATAAAGCAAAGTAGTGCAATAAAAACAACAGAGTTACATATGGGGTAAAAAAAACATAAAGTCAGAAAATACAACAGAAAATATATATACAGTGTGTGCAAATGTAGCAAGTTATGGAGGTAAGGCAATAAATAGGCTATAGTGCAGAATAATTACAATAGTATTAACACTGGAATGCTAGATGTGCAAGAGATTATGTGCAAATAGAGATACTGGGGTGCAAAAGAGCAAAATAAATAATATAGGGATGAGGTAGTTGGGTGGGCTAATTTCGGATGGGCTGTGTACAGGTGCAGTGATCGGTAAGGTGCTCTGACAACTGATGCTTAAAGATATTAAGGGAGATAAGAGTCTCCAGCTTCAGAGATTTTTGCAATTCGTTCCAGTCGATTGAGTCATTATCCGCGCCCTAGCAGAAATCTAATTAGCATAATAAAACAATCCCCATAAAAAGCTGTCAGTTTAAGCTGGAGATCTGTTTTTTGCATAGGATGAGTCTCAATCCACGTATCCACCGATGTCGCACTTCCACATCTGCGGTGAAAGATGACATAGCTAGAGCAGTGTTTATCAAACCATGAGGCATCCCAAAAATCACCCTACAAACTATTTTTACTCTCACAAACACAATGATGTTCTCTTTTTTGTTTGTTTTTGCTCTACGACCCCCAAAAGCGTCTTGGGACTTGTCTGAAGTTGGTACAGCCGATCTGCCAACTTCTGTCTGTAGCGTCAGAACAGCTTGGTCTACACACTAATATGACCCCTCTGTGGAAAGGTTGTTTTGCTCTAGGACGCCCACAAGCCTCACAAGACTCGTCTGAAGGTCCCCCGGTACCAGTTGAAAAAACAAATGGAAGACTATATGGAGACTGTTTAGTTCCAAAGATAAGGGGTTAAATACATGTCAAAAACGTTACAAATGTTTCCTGATCTTTCTCTCAGATATAGGACAGACACTTCAGAACAAACTTATTTTTGAATTTATTGAGGGGACTATCTGTTGCTCTATGTAGTGGTTATGCTATTTAATTCATTAATATGGGCTAATAGCAGTAAGGCCAAATTCAAATGTTTATCAAAAAAATACAAAACTTCAAGGGGTCTTCAAATTCTAAATAAAATTGCTAAATTATCCTTGATATCACCTTCTTAAAACAATTCCATATAGCTTATTAGAAACCCCCCCCTACACCGGTTTAGACAGGGCTTGTACTCTTATGGGTTAAGGTCAACGTCATCATGAACTTTACCCAGTACCAGGACATTTTAGCCAAAAACCTGGTTGCCTCTGCCAGGAGGCTGAAACTTGGCCACAAGTGGATTTTCCAGCAAGATAATAACTCCAAGCACAAATCAAAATCCACAAAGACCACAAAATCTATATTTTGCAATGGCCATCTCAGTCTCTGGACTTGAAGAGGGCAGTCCATGAGCACACACAAAGGATATCAAGAATCTGGAAAGATTCTGTATAGAGGAATGGTCTAACATCCCTCCAATGGGTGTTCTCCAATCTCATAAAACATAACATGCTCAGTGCTGTTATCCTTGCAAGGTGAGGTATTGAAAGGTATTGAAAACATGGTGACAATAATTTTGACCCCTATCCTTTTGAGAGAAAACTATATTACTTGTTAAACAAAATATTTTTATGCAAGCAATAATATTAGTATAAAATAATATAAGAATAAATAAATACAAATAGCGCACAAAACAGCTCAGTATTTGTATGATTTATTTTATACAGTCTTTCTTGCTCATCTTTATCAAGGGTGCCAACTAATTTGGACCTGACTGTATACATACAGTTGAAGTCGGAAGTTTACGTACATTGAGGTTGGAGTCATTAAATCTAGTTTTTCAACCACTCCACAAATTTCTTGTTAACAAACTATAGTTTTGGCAAGTCGACACAAGTAATTTTTCCAACAATTGTTTACAGACAGATTATTTCACTTATAATTCACTGTATCACAATTCCAGTGTGTCAGAATTTAACATACACTAAGTTGACTGTGCCTTTAAACAGCTTGGAAAATTATTGGCTTTAGAAGCTTCTGATAGGCTAATTTACATCATTTGAGTATATTGGAGGTGTACCTGTGGATGAATTTCAAGGCCTGCCTTCAAACTCAGTCCCTCTTTGCTTGACATCATGGGAAAATCAAAAGAAATCAGCCAAGACCTCAGAAAAAAAATGTAGACCTCCACAAGTCTGGTTCGTCCTTGAGAGCAATTTCCAAACACCTGAAGGCACCACGCTCATCTGTACAAACAATAGTATGCAAGTGTAAACACCATGGGACCACGCAGCTGTCATACCGCTCAGGAAGGATACGTGTTCTGTCTCTTAGAGATTAACGTACTTTGGTGCGAAAAGTGCAAATCAATCCCAGAACAACAGCAAAGGACCTTGTGAAGATGCTGGAGGAAACAGGTACAAAATTATCTATATCCACAGTAAAACAAGTTCTATATCGACACAACCTGAAAGGCCGCTCAGCAAGGAAGAAGCCACTGCTCCAAAACCGCCATAAAAAAGCCAGACTATGGTTTGCAACTGTACATGGGGACAAAGATTGTACTTTTTGGAGAAATGTCCTCTGGTCTGATGAAACAAAAATAGAACTGTTTGGCCATAATGACCATCGTTATGTTTGGAGGAAAAGGGAGGTGACTTGCAAGCCAAAGAACACCATCCCAACCGTGAAGCACAGGGGTGGCAGCATCATGCTGTGGGGGTGCTTTGCTGCAGGAGGGACTGGTGCACTTCACAAAATAGATGGCACCATGAGGAAGGAAAATTATGTGGATATATTGAAGCAACATCTCAAGACATCAGTCAGGAAGTTAAAGCTTGGTCGCGAATGGGTCTTCCAAATGGACAATGACCCCAAGCATACTTCCAAAGTTGTGGCAAAATGGTTTAAGGACAACAAAGTCAAAGTATTGGAGTGACCATCACAAAGCCCTGACCTCAAGCCTATAGAAAATTTGTGGGCAGAACTGAAAAAGCGTGTGCGAGCAATGAGGCCTACAAACCTGACTCAGTTACACCAGTTCTGTCAGAAGGAATGGGCCAAAATTCACCCAACTTATTGTGGGAAGCTTGTGGAAGGCTACCCGAAATGTTTGACCCAAGTTAAACAATTTAAAGGCAATGCTACCCAATACTAATTGAGTGTATGTAAACTTCTGACCCACTGGGAATGTGAAGAAAGAAAGAAAAGCTGAAATAAATCATTCTCTCTACTATTATTCTGACATTTCACATTCTTAAACTAAAGTGGTGATCCTAACTGACCTAAGACAGGGGAGTTTTACTAGGATTAAATGTCAGGAATTGTGGAAAAACTGATTTTAAATGTATTTGGCTAAGGTGTATGTAAACATCCGACCTAAACTATACATGTGCATAGCCTACACATACAGTAGACACAGTAAACAGGTCATGGCTAAGACGGCAAAAAAAGCCAGTTATAATTGTAATGGCTTAGCTGATAATAACAAAAGAAGAACAATATTTACATGGCTCAAAGAGAAGCAATATAATATCTATTGTATACAGGAAACTCATTCAACAATTCGAGAGGAAGTTGGGTGGAAAAAGGAATGGGGGTGGGGAAATATACTTCTCCCATGGGCAAAGAAATTCAAAAGGGGTGATGATATTAATTAATAGTAATTTCGATCCGAATGTGCAAATTGTCCAAATAGATACGCAAGGTAGATAGATTATTTTAAATATGTTATTGGACCATAAACAGATATGGCTCATTAACCTTTCCGGACCAAATAATGATGATCCACACTTCTTTGACAATATATATAATAAATTATCAACCCTGCAAGCAATTCAGGACAATATTATTATGGTGGGGGATTATAATACTGTTTTAAATTGCTCAATGGACCGTAAAGGAAATCACACCACAAACAATCACCCACATGCTCTTAAGGAAATGGTGAATGTCATGGATACATTAGAATTAGTAGATATATGGAGGCTTAAATATACTGATCTAGTGAGATATACATGGCGGAGACTCAATCAAGCTAGTCGTCTTGACTTCTTTCTTATCTCATTCTCGTTGGCACCAAAAGTTTAAAAAGTGTTGATAGGGGACAGAATGCGGTCAGACCATCATATAATTGGCATATACATTATTCTTACTGAATTTCTACGGGGGCGAGGATATTGGAAATTTAATCAAAGCCTATTGGAAGATAATTTATTTATAATTAGAACAAAGGAATTTATAACATACTTTTTCCGACATAACATAGGTACAGCAAATCCCCTTATTGTATGGGACACCTTTAAATGTGCCTTTAGAGGCCATGCAATTCAGTACTCATCTCAAAAACAAAAGCAATTTAGGTCAAAAGAGTTTATACTAACAAAGGAAATAGAAAGTCTAACAGAACAGATAGATGGCAATAAAAACTGTTACATAGAGGCTCAGAATAAATTAGAGGAAAAACAAAAAGAAATGGAGAAACTTATTCAAGAAAGATCAAGTGTAATATATTATAAAAATAAAGCAAACTGGATGGAATATGGGGAAAAATGCACAAAATTATTTTTTTATCTTCAACATAGGAATGCTACCAAAAAGAACTTAATGAAACTGGTTACAATTGACGGAGTCACCCATGATTCACCAAATGATATTTTGAAGGAGGAAACAAAGTACTTTAAGCATATGTTTTATTTTCAGTCGCCTCCATCTCCTCTAACTGAAGCTAATAGTAGAGATTTTTTTCTATTGATAATGTAAAATTAACAGCCATACAGAAAGACTCATGTGATAGTGAAATTACAGAGGAGGAACTTCTGGATGCAATTAAAGACTTTAAGTCCGGGAAAACTCCAGGGTTGGATGGTATACCAGTCGAGGTATACCAAACCTTTTTTGATATACTAAGAGGACTGTTATTAGCATGTTTTAACCACTCCTATGTAAATGGTAGATTATCTGACACTCAAGAAGAAGGTCTGATCTCATTATTACTGAAACAGGATACAAGTGGAAAATATAAAGATACAGTCCATTAAAAAAATTGGAGGCCCCTTACACTTCAGTGTTGTGATGCAAAAATTCTAGCAAAATGTATAGCGCATAGAATTAAAAAGGTATTGTCGGATATTATTAATTCTAATCAGACAGGTTTTTTACATGGAAGATACATTGGAGATAATATAAGGCAAGTATTGGAAACAATAGAACACTATGGAAAATATGGGAAACCAGGCCTGCTATTCATAGCAGACTTCGAAAAGGCATTTGATAAAGTACGACTGGGGTTTATATATACAGTGGGGGAAAAAAGTATTTAGTCAGCCACCAATTGTGCAAGTTCTCCCACTTAAAAAGATGAGAGAGGCCTGTAATTTTCATCATAGGTACACTTCAACTATGACACACAAAATGAGGAAAAAAAATCCCAGCCACGTTTCATCTTCAATGCCCTTGCTGATGGAAGGAGGTTTTCACTCAAAATCTCACGATACATGGCCCCATTCATTCTTTCCTTTACACGGATCAGTAATCCTGGTCCCTTTGCAGAAAAACAGCCCCAAAGCATGATGTTTCCACCCCCATGCTTCACAGTAGGTATGGTGTTCTTTGGATGCAACTCAGCATTCTTTGTCCTCCAAACACGACGAGTTGAGTTTTTACCAAAAAGTTATATTTTGGTTTCATCTGACCATATGACATTCTCCCAATCCTCTTCTGGATCATCCAAATGCACTCTAGCAAACTTCAGACGGGCCTGGACATGTACTGGCTTAAGCAGGGGGACACGTCTTGCACTGCAGGATTTGAGTCCCTGGCGGCGTAGTGTGTTACTGATGGTAGGCTTTGTTACTTTGGTCCCAGCTCTCTGCAGGTCATTCACTAGGTCCCCCCATGTGGTTCTGGGATTTTTGCTCACCGTTCTTGTAATAATTTTGAGCCCACGGGGTGAGATCTTGCGTGGAGCCCCAGATCGAGGGAGATTTTCAGTGGTCTTGTATGTCTTCCATTTCCTAATAATTGCTCCCACAGTTGATTTCTTCAAACCAAGCTGCTTACCTATTGCAGATTCAGTCTTCCCAGCCTGGTGCAGGTCTACAATTTTGTTTCTGGTGTCCTTTGACAGCTCTTTGGTCTTGGCCATAGTGGAGTTCGGAGTGTGACTGTTTGAGGTTGTGGACAGGTGTCTTTTATACTGATAACAAGTTCAAACAGGTGCCATTAATACAGGTAACGAGTGGAGGACATAGGAGCCTCTTAAAGAAGAAGTTACAGGTCTGTGAAAGCCAGAAATCTTGCTTGTTTGTAGGTGACCAAATACTTATTTTCCACCATAATTTGCAAATAAATTCATTAAAAATCCTACAATGTGATTTTCTGGAGAAAAAAATTCTCAATTTGTCCGTCATAGTTGATGTGTACCTATGATGAATATTACAGGCCTCTCTCATCTTTTTAAGTGGGAGAACTTGCACAATTGGTGGCTGACTAAATACTATTTTCCCCCACTGTACATTCCTGGAGCATTTCAATTTTGGAGAATCTCTTATAAAATGGGTCAAAATCATGTATAGTAACCCTAGGTGTAAAATAGTAAATAATGGCTATTTCTCAGAAAGTGTTAAACTGTCAAGAGGAGTGAAACAAGGTTGTCCACTATCGGCATATCTATTTATTGTGGCCATCGAGATGTTAGCTATTAAAATCAGATCCAATAATAATATCAGAGGATTAGAAATCCAGGGCTTAAAAACAAAGGTGTCATTATACGCTGATGATTCATGTTTTCTTTTAAATCCACAACTAGAATCCCTCCAAAGCCTCATAGAGGATCTAGATACATTTTCTAACCTCTCTGGATTACAACCAAATTATGACAAATGTACTATATTATGTATTGGATCACAAAAAAATAAAAAATTTACATTACCATATAGTTTACCAATAAAATGGTCTGATGGTGATGTGGATATACTCGGAATACATATCCCAAAGGAAATACATGATCTCACTTCAATAAATTTTAATAGAAAGTTAGCAAAAATAGATAACATCTTGCTACCATGGAAAGGTAAATACCTGTCAATTTGTGGAAAAATCACCCTGATTAACTCTTTAGTATTATCCCAGTTTACCTATTTGCTTATGGTCTTGCCTACGCCTAGCGAACAGTTTTTTAAATTATATGAGAAAAAAATATTCAATTTCATTTGGAACGGCAAGCCAGAAAAAATTAAAAGGGCCTATTTATATAATTAATATGAATTTGGAGGACAGAAATTATTAAATATTAAAGCATTATACCTATCACTAAAGGCTTCAGTCATACAAAAGTTATACTTAAATCTGAACTGGTTCTCAAGCAAATTAGTAAGATTGTCTCACCCAATGTTCAAGAAGGGCCCTTTTCCCTTTATTCAGATTACAACCACTCATTTTCAGTTATTTGAAAAGGAAATCATCTCCCAAATATCACTATTTCTAAAACAAGCCATAGAAAGTTGGTTGCAATTTCAATTTAATCCTCCAGAAATGACAGAACATATAATGCAACAAATATTGTGGTTAAATTCAAATATACTAATTGACAAAAAAACTTTATTTTTTGACAGAATGTTTAAAAAAGGTATAATCTTTGTAAATTATATCATCGGTAGAACTGGTGGAGTAATGTCGCACATGCAGCTAACAAAAACATATGGAAATGTCTGCTCTACCCAAAATTACAACCAAATAATTGCAGCCTTACCGCAAAAGTGGAAGAGGAAAGTGGAAGGGGGAGAAAGTAAGGAACTTGTCTGTCGGCCTTGCATTAACGAAAATAATTGGTTAAGGAAAACTGTGATAAATAAAAAAGTATATCAGTTTCACTTAAGGACCAAAGGATTGACAGCCATCCCATATAGATTGCAAAATAGTTGGGAAGAGATTTTTGACATACCAATCCCATGGCATAGTGTTTATGAACTGACACGCAAAACGACACCGGATTCAAAAATTAGAATCTTTCAATTTAAATTATTATATAAAATTCTTGCTACCAATAGAATGTTATTTATATGGGGGATACACAATGTGAAGAGACACAATCATTAGATCATTTGTTTTGGTTCTGTCCATTTGTAGCTTGTTTTTGGACACAGATCCAGGAATGGCTAAAGGATTGCAATATTTACCTGGAGCTAACCTTGCAGATAGCATTACTGGGTGATCTGAAAAGTCATAGTCAATCGATCAATAATATAATAATACTTTTAGCAAAAATGTTTATTTTCAATTCACAATCTGTAGAAGGAATGAGAATAGAAAGGTTCAGAACTTTTGTAAAACATCACAGTACGGTTTAAATGTATATGGCAAATAGAAATCCTATATGGATGGTGTTAAGAGATAGATGGGAGGTGTTGAATGGAGTTGAAGGATGGGACTAATAGCAAATAACAACAAATAATGACAAGATAACTGGTGATGTAGGCATACTGTGTCCATAATAAGTATATAGGTTGTATGTTGGGAGCTTTTGGGAAAGAGCACAGTTAAAAATAAATGGCATATAGAAGCAAACCGGATGGACATCATGAAAATGATCGGGGAGGTTGAGAGTAGAAGACGTTCAGGAGCAAAAACAAATAAAATATAATTATTGTAAAATTGACTGTGTCCATAAGGTGTAGATAGTAAGTATAGACCGGAAGTAGAGGCCTGGGCATTGTTGTTCACTAATTTACCCCAAGTAGGGAAAGGATGGCGGGGTTGAAAAGTAATAAAGAGGAGTATATATATATAAAAAACATGGGGGATTGGAAGTGATGCAGACAATTACATTGATGGAAGTTACAATCTATCTGCAATATTAAGCTGATCTACCCCCCAAAAATAAAAAAATAAAAAGACGGCAAAAAAAAATCACCAATACAGGGATTGACATTAAAGTGGCAATCAGCAGTTGCTAAATCAATTTTTTGACATTTAAAGATATAGCTACCCATCGATTATTGACGAATATAACTTATAAATACCTCATGAGCTTAGTTCAACTGCCGTACGACATCAGAACCCAAAGTATAGGCTTGTTTTACGCCAATGTTTTTAAACAAAGTAAATGCAATCAAACACTATATAGCTTCAAAACATGGTTAGAATTATATTTTTGATATCATGGATGGTCAGTCCCGGGATCCATAGATATGTCTATGAATTTGAGAGTGGTTATGCAGAATTTCTCCAGCCCCATTCTTTAGCTTTTTATCGAAATAGGGGTGGGGAAGGCACTTTGTTATTATTATAAAATGTGAAGAAATAATAGTTATACCACATTTTAAGCTAAACATTCTGATCTGTTCAATCAGCCTTATTAATTGACTACTACACTACTATTACTACACTACTTTGATACGTGTCTTGTGTCTCCTGAGTGGCGCAGTGGTCTAAGGCACTGCATCGCAGTGCTAGCTGTGCCACTAGAGATCCTGGTTCGAATCCAGGCTCTGTCGCAGCCGGCCGCGACCGGGAGACTCATGGGCGGCGCACAATTGGCCTAGCGTTGTCCAGGGTAGGGGAGGGAATGGCCGGCAGGGATGTAGCTCAGTTGATAGAGCATGGCGTTTGCAACGCCAGGGTTTGTGGGTTCGATTCCCACGGGGGCCCAGTATGAAAAAAATATGTATTCACTAACTGTAAGTCGCTCTGGATACGAGCGTCTGCTAAATGACTAAAATGTAATGTAAAATGATTAAGAAGTGAGTATACAGCAATGCCCACTGACAAAGAAGTGGGTATACCCTCCGCTACAACACATTTTATCGCTATTACGAGAAACCATGAGACATCTGTCTGATGAAAAATGAAACTGACACTTAGAGGAAGAGACGAGTGGATGAAATGACAAATATACCTTTGTAATAGTTATCATAGTACAGTGAGAGGAACTTACTCTGGAGTGATAGATAGTAAATAGGTGAGATGGAGTACTGTTCAGGTGAGATGGGGACAGGTCTTGGTGAATAGGGTTGATAACTGACTGCTAAAACATTCAAAAAAAGAGAAAAAGAGTGAAAAACAGACATTTAGCTTGTTCTTCATGGGTCTCTTTAAATAATCTTTATTACATTCTTCAGAATGTCTTGGGCAACCTGTATATTTTAAAAGGGCCCAATGTGTAAAGTATGTTGTCTAAAGACACCCTGTATTTCTGTCCCTCAGAATTCCAACTAGTTTAATTAACAATTTATGGGCTGAAATACTCATAATCTCAAACACCAATTTAGGACTATTATGGAAAGCTACTGTAGTTAGTTATTATTGTCCATCACTTTGTTGCATTTTTCACAAGTATGAAGTGTATTTTCACAACTCTAAGCACATTTTCAATTGACTGAGTACAACAAATAATTTCACAAAGGTACTTAGGAGGCCTGGCCCACATTACCGTACCTCCTTGACCGTCCAAATAAAACATAGAAATATTGATCATTTATTTGACAGAGTTGTGCGCCTACAGAAAGACGCTTCAATCTCAGTTGGAAAGCATCCGAGCAAGCGAAACAGCACCTCTCTGTCTCAGTAAATGTAGACCATATATATGATGCTGTCTGGATCAAAGGAGTATGCCATGTCATACTGTTTCTGTCCAGACAGCATCAGATACATGGGCTACATACAGAGGGGCGCTGGATCACTCGCTCGGATGCTTTCTCCGGTGATATACAGTATATAGTTTCAGCAGAGAGGATGAGGCGAAGCGAGAGGGCTCACTCTCGCCAAACTCTGTCCAGTTTAAGCCCAATGCATTTCTATGGGAATAATATCCAGACCTAAGCTTGTCGCCTGCCTTCCTGCCTTTGGGACAAAGACTCCCATTGTTAGGGCGGAGAAATTAGCATCTCATCATTATATACAGATCTCTGGTTTTAAGCTTCTTGCAAATTGGAAAGGAAAGTTGGCAGGTTCACACTGCAGTGCTAGGATTCTGGATTGCCCTAAAGCAAATTGATGTTTCGCCAAAATAAATAAATACATCCTACGCCATCCCCTTCTGTTTCACCCTCTTTCATTTATACATGTAGTTTGACCATATACATTATTTTTTTCCCAACTTGGTAATCATTCTTAATGAATTTGAATGTTTGCTTTGTAATGGCACATCTTAACATCCTTATCGTGGGTCTTGGGTCTGAGCCAATGAGCAGGTCATTCTCAGAACTGAAGGTGTCGGGTAAACCTAACTTACAGGTGGATCAGGTTTGTGAGTCATAGGAGTTGGAAATCATGTGACCTTTCCATTGTGGTGATTGTTTACCACATGATCCTGGTGATCCTGGTACCATGAGATACAACACAGCACTGAAACTACAAGCAAGGAAATGTGAAACCGTAAATCACCTGTAAATTAAAATATAACCTGACATTCTCAGCCAAAGAGAGAAAAAGAGAGAAGTCAGTGGTTCAATGAGTTTGCAGTTGCAGAGTAAACCAATTTATTTCTCAAATGAGAGATGAAACAAAGGTAATGCAAATGTTGTAAATAAAGGAATAAGGCATTACTGTAACTTGTAAATGAAGATACATAATGTATCTCCTATATCATATGTAATATAACAAATATGTAACATACATCATTAGACCCAATGACAATACTGTATCTCCTATCAATTTCTTATCACTTTTATTTGTTGAGGCTGAAAAAAAGCATGTGAACAAATACACTTGCCACCCAGAGCTCTATTTTCATTGTCATGTGACAATGCACTCTAGCAAACTTCAGACGGGCCTGGACATGTACTGGCTTAAGCAGGGGGACACGTCTGGCACTGCAGGATTTGAGTCCCAGGCGGCGTAGTGTGTTACTGATGGTAGGCTTTGTTACTTTGGTCCCAGCTCTCTGCAGGTCATTCACTAGGTCCCCCCGTGTGGTTCTGGGATTTTTGCTCACCGTTCTTGTGATCATTTTGACCCCACGGGGTGAGATCTTGCATGGAGCCCCAGATCGAGGGAGATTATCAGTGGTCTTGTATGTCTTCCATTTCCTAATAATTGCTCCCACAGTTGATTTCTTCAAACCAAGCTGCTTACCTATTGCAGATTCAGTCTTCCCAGCCTGGTGCAGGTCTACAATTTTGTTTCTGGTGTCCTTTGACAGCTCTTTGGTCTTGGCCATAGTGGAGTTTGGAGTGTGACTGTTTGAGCTTGTGGACAGGTGTCTTTTATACTGATAACAAGTTCAAACAGGTGCCATTAATACAGATAACGAGTGGAGGACAGAGGAGCCTCTTAAAGAAGAAGTTACAGGTCTGTGAGAGCCAGAAATCTTGCTTGTTTGTAGGTGACCAAATACTTATTTTCCACCATAATATGCAAATAAAATCATAAAAAATCCTACAATGTGATTTTCTGGAGAAAAAAAATCTCAATTTGTCTGTCATAGTTGACGTGTACCTATGATGAAAATTACAGGCCTCTCTCATCTTTTTAAGTGGGAGAACTTGCACAATTGGTGGCTGACTAAATACTTTTTTTCCCCACTGTATATAGTACCAGTCAAAGGTTTGGACACACCTACTCATTCCAGGATTTTTCTTTATTTTCACTATTTTCTACATTGTAGAATAATAGTGAAGACATCAAAAATCTAAAATAACACATACAGAATCATGAAGTAACCAAAAATATGTTAAACAAATCAAAATATATTTTATATTTCTCTGTTCCTCCCTCCACTTCCCACATAGCTAAATTCCTGCCGATCGTAAACACAGGAGGTCACATACTGTGGTCGCACCCAAGCAGCTCATTAATCTGTATGCTCAGATTTATGACTAAGTCACACAAGACAATGTTGTATCAGTAAAAAAAATACTAGCATATAACAACGGACAATCTTTAAGTAAAAAACAGCATAGTATGTCTAATTAAACAGTATGGTATGTAATGAATACTAATTTCCTCCACAGTAGCCATGCTGGTTAAGTGTGCCTTGAATTCTAAATAAATCACCAAGAGTGTCACCAGAAAAACACCCCCACACCATCACACCTCCTCCTCCATGCTTCACGGTGGGAACCACACATGCGGAGATCATCCGTTCACCTACTCTGCGTCTCACAAAGACAAGGTGGTTGGAACCAAAAATCTCAAATTTGGACTCATCAGACCAAAGTACAGATTTCCACCGGTCTAATGTCCATTGATCCTGTTTCTTGGTCCAAGCAAGTCTCTTATTATTATTGGTGTCCTTTAGTAGTGGTTTATTGGCAGCAATTCGACCATATCTCTAGCTTAAACTGACAGATTGTTATGGAGTTGTTTTTATTATGCTAATTAGATTTCCACGGTGGCATGGACATCAACCTCAGGGGGTTAAGATTCACACACACACTTCAACAGTCAAAGTGTCGCAACTGCTTTGAACAATGAAATATGTACTTACTTACAGCGGTTGTGACTCTTGACCCATACACTGCACACCCCAGACTCACTGTATCTGACAATGACAAATCAGTAAAATTTGGAGACCTACGGAGAGAAAAGGAACTGAGAAGAGGTTTGAGGAAAAGCACTGTGTCTTGGGAGTGAAGGGGTATGATACAGGTAGACATTACTGGGAGGTTGACCTGGTAGAAAAAACTCAGTGGAGTGTTGGAGTCGCCCAGGACCCAGAGAAGAGAGGATCAAACATCCAAATGATTCCAGAGAATGGCTACTGGAGCTTACGTTTGGAAAACAAAGTATTTAAAACAGTTGACAAGTCTCCTAATGTCCTTCCTGCTGAACTTAAACCTGGGAAGCTGGGAGTGTTAGTGGACTATGAGGGGGGGAAGTTGGTATTTTTCAACGTTGAGAAGAAATGCCACATCAACTCCTTCACTGGAACATTTTCTAAGAAACTCTATCCGTTCTTTGGCCCGTTGTTAGGTTGTAAAGAGGAACTCAAAATCTCACCCGTCTGACAAGCAATAACCTCCTCTTGCTGAGAAGTGAACCTGTAATAGATTGCAGTTGACAGGAAAGGCATTAGCATTGTTTGTTAAGTCTTTGGTTACTTCTGCCTGTGGCTTTATTAATACTCTAAAACCCCACAACTCTCTGTGGTTTTATTTGACCATGGGGAAAAGAACTGATACGTAGAGTGCAATGCGGATTATTTTCCATTGTTTGAGCAATTATATAGCTTTAGCAATTATTAACTTTGTGAAGATTGAGTTACTTCAATCTTTTCCTTATTTTATCCCACACAAATTGATCTGAGCGAAGTGAGATGGAACCATTTCACCTTTTTTTCAGTCTACTGTTTTCTAATGTTTTAGATGTAACTGTAAAAATCTACTAAAATCTTTAAAAATCTACTAAAATCTCTGTTTTGATTCTATATATACTCAATATTGTAAAATGTGTAAATATCCATTGTTGTAATGAAGTATAGACTAATATATTCTGTTATGTCATATTTATTTGTCATATTAATGTTTTGCCATGTTCATATTGTATAGTCATAGTTCTTTTAAAAACAAAATATAGAAACACTTTATATCCCAGACTGATTGAACTAGCATGTTGGTAGAAATATCTGTAATTAAAATAAGATCAAAATAGATGTTACACTGGACAACAGGCTTCACAGGGTCAATATATTGTGTCAAATCTCTGGATAACTAGCTTTCATTCTTGGTCATTGTAAAGAAAATTAAGGTTTTATATGATGGATGATTAACAAACTTGTCAAAACAATTACGTATGAGCCAGTAGAAGCTGTATTGTTTCTCTCAGTCCTAATCATCAATAGATCTACATCCAGATACCAAATAAGATATTGTATTTTTCACAAATCAACATTTCATGTTTTAAAACAAAATCGCTTGTTTAATTTCATACATAAAAATCTACTGAAATAAGGAATGTATAATACATTAATAAAGATTATGGAACACAACGTTGATGCCTGGTTAGAAGACAGCAAAGGATCATACAAATGGAAAATTGAAGGAAATGTAATCAATTATGTTTTTCTATGTTGCCGTGATGGACAAAATTGTGATTGGTTTTGGATCATTGTTCCAGGGTGAGAAAAGTGGGAGGACATCATCCTCATAACTTGGTCCATTGATAAATGAGTGGATGAGGGAACCATCTTCTGCACTAAAGAAAGTCACCTTCCTTTCCGGATAATCCAGATAGATACCGACTTTATCTGGAATTCCTACGTCAAGAACACGTTCTTCATCCTCCATGGCTTTAAGTCTTTGCCCATTGGATAGTCTGATTACCCAGAAGCCATCATTTGGTCTCAAAGCCAACGGCCCCTTCCTGTGAGCCGTTGCCTTGGAAACGCCAAGCACCCAGTCATCCTTCTCCTTCACATTCACCTCCCAGTAAGTCTTCAAAGCACGGCCCGTATTGCCCAACACAAAAGGCTCTTCATCAAAACAGTTCTCAATGTCAATGTTTCTCTGCTGTGATTCATCCATCCACTGTAGTGATTTCCCATTTATCTTCAGCTTAGGGTGAGCTGTGTCCACATCCAGAGTAACATCCACTGTGGAGAATAGGAAAACAGAATATGTTATTCACTAATTATTTTCATTGCAATTTAATCTTTAGTGATTTAAATATTAGGCACATAGGGCAGATAAAGTATTTTAATTTTATTAAGTATTTTAATTGAGTTGAAAAACAGATTCTGTTGACAGAGCCAGTTACCTTCATGTGAGCGTGCTTGATCTATATCTGGTGAAATAAAAAAAGTGAAAAGCATAACAATGAGAAATTAATTACTCACATTTCATATGAATATTATCTGAAATGATATTGTATTTAAAAGATGCGCATTACCGAACTTTGCAGTCTACTTCCTGGATGTCACTGATGTATCTACAATTGTAATGATAAACCAGAATAAGGTATGGAACAAAAAGCTAATAACTGGGAAAGATACTGTGTAATTAACAAAGATATACTGACTTAATATTGATGGACATGGGTAAGTTGGTGCAAAGTTGGTGCTTACCAGGAATTTATACAGCACCAACTGTATTGATGTTATATATTTCTTACCTATCTTAGGAGATGGTTTGAGCTGAGTTTCTGTCTGAAAAGGGTTTTCTTGCTCTGCAGTTTAGTCATAACCTTCATATCACCAAAACAATAGAATTCTCCTTAAATTGAAATAAACATTCTTCATCTGAAATATTTTGTCAGACACTATAACTGCACATGCTTTCCATCAATTTCATGTTTTTGTTGTTTATTAGACACAAAATGCTAGGTTATAATATCAAACACTAAAATATTAAGTCCTTAAGAATCAGAGATCATATTTTAAATCTACCAGCTCATGATTGTCTTCTTTTGAAATAATGATCCAGTAAAAGGTATTTACATTAAGAGATTAAAAGCCTACCCATCTTTGTTGAATACCTGGTGCTCTGTCCTGTATAAAGTAATACAGTGTTCAATTATACATTTTCTTCTTTTGAAAGACAAATATCCACCATAACCTTTTTGTGGCAAAGAGAAGAAAACAAACTTACTCTGTTCTTCTGTTTTTGATCCACAACATCCTGTAAAAGAAAGAAAGAGTTGTGCTTATTTTACTCCAGTGCTATATTTACTATAGTTATACTGAATATAGTAGTCAGGGGTAAATTCATGTATTTAGGGCTAATGATTTAGGTTTGTATATCGGAGCAGCTTTACCCATAGTGATGGTGGCTAAATGGTAACAGCTAACAATGAAATAGTGCTAAGTAGTCCCAGAACAACTTAGTCTTATCAAATACTCAGTCACGGCATATATAAATAAATTGTCAGCCTCATTTAACGTCTGCTAGGCCTGATTCACATTGCTAACAAAAACCAAGAGACACATTTAAAGGAAGCATGATGCCATAAACATTGATGTTGTTATCACAAAAAGTGAAAAAAAAATGCTGACCTTGACATTTTACTAAGTAGACTGTATCAGAGAGACAGAGAGAGAGAGAGAGAGAGAGAGAGAGAGAGAGAGAGAGAGAGAGAGAGAGAGAGAGATTTCCAGTTCCTATGGTCATTATTTTTCAGATAGTTAGGTTGTGTATAAATGTCTGTCCTGTTTTTTTATATATGTACCACTTATAGTCTCAAATATGATTTATACCAAGTACACATTTACCAAATTGCTAATGCTAAATGCTAGTGAGTGGCCATATGAGAACAGAAAGATTTGATAAAGAGACAACATACTGCAGCTCCTCTGGTTAATGTGTAACCAGTCAGTTTAACCTTTCAGCAAGAATCACGTAGGGAAACTGGGAGGGTCAAGGTTTTATCAAGACAACAGTACCTTATTGACTTTCTCAGTACAGTACTTTATAGGAAAGCTGCCCCCCATGGCCATTTTAGTTACTGCAAGCATTATCTATACTCTATGTGTGCTGCATCATAACACATATTCCTGTGTTGTACACTCTTAGAAAAAAAGGTAATATCTAATACTTAAAAGGGTTCTTTGGCTGTCCCAACAGGATAACCCTTTGAAGAACGGGTGGCAGGTAGCTTAGTGGTTAAGAGCGTTGTGCCAGTAGCCGAAAGGTCGCTGGTTCTAATCCCCGAGCCGACTAGGTGAACAATCTGTCGATGTGCCCTTGAGCAAGGCACTTAACCTTAATTGCTCCTGTAAGTCGCTCTGGATAAGAGCGTCTGCTAAATGAAAAAAAAGAAGAACCCTTTTTGGTTCCAGGTAGAAATAACTATTTTGGGTTCAATGTAGAACCCTCTGGAGAAAGGGTTCTACATGGATCCCAAAAGGGTTCTACCTGGAACCAAAAAGGGTTCTCCTATGGGGACAGCCGAAGAACCCTTTTATAACCCTTTTTTCTAAGAGTATGCCTCTTGGCATCGAGGCAGTAACACACTCTCTGAGACAGATTTACCAAATGTTTACGCCTGTGGGAATTTTGCACCTGAAAGAGTAAAGGATTTGGCTATTGAAGATGAGGCTATTGATTGGGAGAATGTCTGGCAGAATATACAGTATTTCACTCCCCAAAGAACCCAAACCATCAGCCATTTTAAGCTTTGTCACAGGTCGTAAGATGTCATACAAAACAAGCTTCAAGCCCAAACTGTGACCTATGTTCCCCCGGTGACACTTCATTTTAAGGGGTCCTTTTTACAGTGTAATTACATGTGTAATTACACTATAAGAAGTATTGTAGTTAATTTGAACAACTCAAAGTTACACTGCTACAGGTCTTGGTGAATAGGGTTGATAACTGACTGCTAAAACAGTCAAAAAAAGAGAAAGAGAGTAGTTTTATCCCCATAGCCAGAAAAACAGACATTTAGCTTGTTCTTCATGGGTCTCTTTAAATAATCTTTATTACATTCTTCAGAATGTCTTGGGCAACCTGTATATTTTAAAAGGGCCCAATGTGTAAAGTATGTTGTCTAAAGACACCCTGTATTTCTGTCCCTCAGAATTCCAACTAGTTTAATTAACAATTTATGGGCTCAAATACTCATAATGTCAAACACCAATTTAGGACTGTTATGGAAAGCAACTGTAGTTTGTTATTATTGTCAATCACTTTGTTGCATTTTTCACAAGTATGAAGTGTATTTTCACAACTCTAAGCACATTTTCAATTGAATGAGTACAACAAATAATTTCACAAAGGTACTTAGGAGGCCTGGCCCACATTACCGTACCTCCTTGACCGTCCAAATAAAACATAGAAATATTGATCATTTATTTGACAGAGTTGTGCGCCTACAGAAAGACGCTTCAATCTCAGTTGGAAAGCATCCGAGCAAGCGAAACAGCACCTCTCTGTCTCAGTAAATGTAGACCATATATCTGATGCTGTCTGGATCAAAAGAGTATGCCATGTCATACTGTTTCTGTCCAGACAGCATCAGATACATGGGCTACATACAGAGGGGCGCTGGATCACTCGCTCGGATGCTTTCTCCGGTGATATACAGTATATAGTTTCAGCAGAGAGGATGAGGCGAAGCGAGAGGGCTCACTCTCGCCAAACTCTGTCCAGTTTAAGCCCAATGCATTTCTATGGGAATAATATCCAGACCTAAGCTTGTCGCCTGCCTTCCTGCCTTTGGGACAAAGACTCACATTGTTAGGGCGGAGAAATGAGCATCTCATCAATATATACAGATCTCTGGTTTTAAGCTTCTTGCAAATTGGAAAGGAAAGTTGGCAGGTTCACACTGCAGTGCTAGGATTCTGGATTGCCCTAAAGCAAATTGATGTTTCGCCAAAATAAATAAATACATCCTACGCCATCCCCTTCTGTTTCACCCTCTTTCATTTATACATGTAGTTTGACCATATACAGTGGGGGAAAAAAGTATTTAGTCAGCCACCAATTGTGCAAGTTCTCCCACTTAAAAAGATGAGAGAGGCCTGTAATTTTCATCATAGGTACACATCAACTATGACAGACAAAATTAAAAAAAAAAATCCAGAAAATCACATTGTAGGATTTTTTATGAATTTATTTGCAAATTATGGTGGAAAATAAGTATTTGGTCAATAACAAAAGTTTCTCAATACTTTGTTATATACCCTTTGTTGGCAATGACACAGGTCAAACGTTTTCTGTAAGTCTTCACAAGGTTTTCACACACTGTTGCTGGTATTTTGGCCCATTCCTCCATGCAGATCTCCTCTAGAGCAGTCATGTTTTGGGGCTGTCGCTGGGCAACATGGACTTTCAACTCCCTCCAAATATTTTCTATGGGGTTGAGATCTGGAGACTGGCTAGGCCACTCCAGGACCTTGAAATGCTTCTTACGAAGCCACTCCTTCGTTGCCCGGGCGGTGTGTTTGGGATCATTGTCATGCTGAAAGACCCAGCCACGTGTCATCTTCAATGCCCTTGCTGATGGAAGGAGGTTTTCACTCAAAATCTCACGATACATGGCCCCATTCATTCTTTCCTTTACACGGATCAGTCGTCCTGGTCCCTTTGCAGAAAAACAGCCCCAAAGCATGATGTTTCCACCCCTATGCTTCACAGTAGGTATGGTGTTCTTTGGATGCAACTCAGCATTCTTTGTCCTCCAAACACGACGAGTTGAGTTTTTACCAAAAAGATATATTTTGGTTTCATCTGACCATATGACATTCTCCCAATCCTCTTCTGGATCATCCAAATGCACTCTAGCAAACTTCAGACGGGCCTGGACATGTACTGGCTTAAGTAGGGGGAAACGTCTTGCACTGCAGGATTTGAGTCCCTGGCGGTGTAGTGTGTTACTGATGGTAGGCTTTGTTACTTTGGTCCCAGCTCTCTGCAGGTCATTCACTAGGTCCCCCCGTGTGGTTCTGGGATTTTTGCTCACCATTCTTGTGATCATTTTGACCCCACGGGGTGAGATCTTGCGTGGAGCCCCAGATCAAGGGAGATTATCAGTGGTCTTGTATGTCTTCCATTTCCTAATAATTGCTCCCACAGTTGATTTCTTCAAACCAAGCTGCTTACCTATTGCAGATTCAGTCTTCCCAGCCTGGTGCAGGTCTACAATTTTGTTTCTGGTGTCCTTTGACAGCTCTTTGGTCTTGGCCATAGTAGAGTTTGGAGTGTGACTGTTTGAGCTTGTGGACAGGTGTCTTTTATACTGATAACAAGTTCAAACAGGTGCCATTAATACAGGTAACGAGTGGAGGACAGAGGAGCCTCTTAAAGAAGAAGTTACAGGTCTGTGAGAGCCAGAAATCTTGTTTGTAGGTGACCAAATACTTATTTTCCACCATAATTTGCAAATAAATTCATAAAAAATCATACAATGTGATTTTCTGGAGAAAAAAAATGTCAATTTGTCTGTCATAGTTGACGTGTACCTATGATGAAAATTACAGGCCTCTCTCATCTTTTTAAGTGGGAGAACTTGCACAATTGGTGGCTGACTAAATACTTTTTTTCCCCACTGTACATCATTTTTTTCTCCAA
Organism: Coregonus lavaretus; assembly: GCF_964263955.1. Lineage (NCBI taxonomy): Eukaryota > Metazoa > Chordata > Actinopteri > Salmoniformes > Salmonidae > Coregonus > Coregonus lavaretus. The sequence goes on from NC_140026.1 coordinate 5,451,149, forward strand.
CTTGGTTATAAAGGGTTTCTCAATGAATTTGAATGTTTGCTTTGTAAGGGCACATCTTAACATCCTTATCATGGGTCTTGGGTCAGAGCCAATGAGCAGGTCATTCTCAGAACTGAAGGTGTCGGGTAAACCTAACTTACAGGTGGATCAGGTTTGTGAGTCATAGGAGTTGGAAATCATGTGACCTTTCCATTGTGGTGATTGTTTACCACATGATCCTGGTGATCCTGGTACCATGAGATACAACACAGCACTGAAACTACAAGCAAGGAAATGTGAAACCGTAAACCACCTGTAAATTAAAATATAACCTGACATTCTCAGCCAAAGAGAGAAAAAGAGAGAAGACAGTGGTTCAATGAGTTTGCAGTTGCAGAGTAAACCAATTTATTTCTCAAATGAGAGATGAAACAAAGGTAATGTAAATGTTGTAAATAAAGGAATAAGGCATTACTGTAACTTGTAAATGAAGATACATAATGTATCTCCTATATCATATGTAATATAACAAATATGTAACATACATCATTAGACCCAATGACAATACTGTATCTCCTATCCATTTCATATCACTTTTATTTGTTGAGGCTGAAAAAAAGCATGTGAACAAAGAAACTTGCCACCCAGAGCTCTATTTTCATGTCATGTGACAATGGCACCGGTTCCAATTCAAGTGCCAATGCCGTGGGTTACCTATACCTACTGTAAAATATGGTGGTGGATCTTTGATGTTATGGGGCTTCCACTGTTCCTGGGGCCCTTGTTAAGGTCAGCGGCATCATGAGCTTTACCCAATGGATGTTCTCCAATCTCATAAAACATAACATGCTCAGTGCTATTATCAATGCAAGGTGAGGTATTGAAAGCTATTGAAAAATCGGGTGCCAATAATTTTAAACCTTAACTTTTTGAGAAAAAACAATATTACTTGTTAAACAATTTGTTTTATCAAAGCAATTATATTAGTATAAAATAATAATATAAGAAATAAAAACAATTAGCAAACAAACAGCTCAGTACTTATATGATTTATTTTATAGTCTTTTTTGCTCATCTTTATCAAGGGTGGCAATAATTCTGGACCTGACTATATACATAAATACATACATTTGCATAGCCTATACATACAGTGAGGGAAAAAAGTATTTGATCCCCTGCTGATTTTGTACGTTTGCCCACTGTCAAATAAATGATCAGTCTATAATTTTAATGGTAGGTTTATTTGAACAGTGAGAGACAGAATAACAGCAACAAAATCCAGAAAAAGGCATGTCAAAAATGTTATAAATGTATTTTGCATTTTAATGAGGGGAATAAGTATTTGACCCCTCTGCAAAACATGACTTAGTACTTGGTGACAAAACCCTTGTTGGCAATCACAGAGGTCAGACGTTTCTTGTAGTTGGCCACCAGGTTTGCACACATCTCAGGAGGGATTTTGTCCCACTCCTCTTTGCAGATCTTCTCCAAGTCATTAAGGTTTCGAGGCTGACGTTTGGCAACTCGAACCTTCAGCTCCCTCCACATATTTTCTATGGGATTAAGGTCTGGAGACTGGCTAGGCCACTCCAGGACCTTAATGTGCTTCTTCTTGAGCCACTCCTTTGTTGCCTTGGCCGTGTGTTTTGGGTCATTGTCATGCTGGAATACCCATCCATGACCCATTTTCAATGCCCTGGCTGAGGGAAGGAGGTTCTCACCCAAGATTTGATGGTACATGACCCCGTCCATCGTCCCTTTGATGCGGTGAAGTTGTCCTGTCCCCTTAGCAGAAAAACACCCCCAAAGCATAATGTTTCCACCTCCATGTTTGACGGTGGGGATGATGTTCTTGGGGTCATAGGCAGCATTCCTCCTCCTCTAAACACGGCGAGTTGAGTTGATGCCAAAGAGCTCCATTTTGGTCTCATCTGACCACAACACTTTCACCCAGTTCTCCTCTGAATCATTCAGATGTTCATTGGCAAACCATAGATCCATAGATCCAATTTTTCTCCAGCCCTATTCTTTAGCTTTTTATCGAAACAGGGGCGGGGAAGACACTTTGTTATTATTGTAAAATGTTAAGAAATAATAGTTATACCACATTTTAAGGTAAACATTTGATCTGTTCCATGAGCCTTATTCATTGATACAGCGTATACATCCACTACACTACTTTGATAATAACAGTGCACTGTTAGGATGCTGAATTGCCTTACAGTAAATTGATGTTTCACCAACATTATATAATTACTCCTGTCTAAATAAAATTATTCAAAATACTTCATCGGGAGCATGACTTAGCAAGAGAGGATCATTAGCTTCTTTTTTTGAATGCTGTGTTTGGGAAGCCCATAATTTGGGTAGTGCTCATGGCAATAGGTCTAGCTGATTGAGTTGCGGCTGTCAATGAAAAGCATCTAAAATATGTGTGAAGATAATGTGTCTTGAGTATAATTTCAAATATAGCATCAATTTAAAGGGGAGGGGGAGTCTGGCGAAGATATGGTGTGTCTCACTCCAGAATGCATGCAAGTTCCCATTTGGCAATGTCTTATTTCTGATTGTCTTAACTCACCACGTACACCACAAAAACAAATTATACACCTCACAACAAAGTCGGATTTTTTAAAATCCATTGCAAATGACAGTTCCTCAGTATTTGAAAAATCTTCCCAACACTCCCAGCCTCAATAATTAACCAAGCCTCGGTGTGAAAGATAAAAATGTAATGATTTATTGATCCCATATATCCAGTGGAAACGTAATTAAAAAACGCTTTCAGTCCCGAGCTCACTGGCACAGGAACATTTGAGGGCCCGGAGTAGGCTAATTGATAGTCTACAATGTTGTTAGCGACAGATTTGGGCCGGACCCTGTGATGATTTGATACAATGTTGAACTTTGCTAGCAATAGCTCAAGTCAAGACAGATAGAAAGGGTGGTAGACAGACGGAATGTATAGGACACATCACTGCACTCTATACGCCTCTGTAATCTGGTCATATCTGTATACCCATCGCAAGACCCACTGGTTGATGCTTATTTATAAAACCCTCTTAGGCCTCACTCCCCACTATCTGAGATACCAACTGCAGCAATCATCCTCCACATACAACACCCCTTCTGCCAGTCACATTCTGTTAAAGGTCCCCAAAGCACACACATCCATGGGTCGCTCCTGCAAAGAACACTCAAACTGGACAGTTTTATCTCCATCTCTTCATTCAAAGACTCAATCATGAACACTCTTACTGACAGTTGTGGCTGCTTCACGTGATGTATTGTTGTCTCTACCTTCTTGCCCTTTGTGCTGTGGTCTGTGCCCAATAATGTTTTAACCATTTTATTTTGCTGCTACCATGTTGTGCTGCTGCCATGTTGTGTTGTCATGTGTTGCTACCATGCTGTGTTGTCATGTGTTGCTGCCATGCTGTGTTGTCATATGTTGCTACCATGCTGTGTTGTCATGTGTTGCTACCATGTTGTTGTGTTGCTACCATGCTATGTTGTCCTGTGTTGCTACCATGTTGTTGTGTTGCTACCATGCTGTGTTGTCATGTGCTGCTGCCGTGTTGTTGTGTTGCTACCATGCTTTGTTGTCATGTGTTGCTGCCATGTTGTTGTGTTGCTACCATGCGGTGTTGTCATGTGTTGCTACCATGCTGTGTTGTCATGTGTTGCTGCCATGCTGTGTTGTCATGTGTTGCTGCCATGTTGTTGTGTTGCTACCATGCTGTGTGTCATGTGTCACTACCATGCTGTGTTGTCATGTGTTGCTACCATGCTGTGTTGTCATGTGTTGCTGCCATGCTGTGTTGTCATGTGTTGCTGCCATGTTGTTGTGTTGCTGCCATGCTGTGTTGTCATGTGTTACTGCCATGCTGTGTTGTCATGTGTTGCTGCCATGCTGTGTTGTCATGTGTTGCTGCCATGCTGTGTTGTCATGTGTTGCTGCCATGCTGTGTTGTCATGTGTTGCTACCATGCTGTGTTGTCATGTGTTGCTACCATGCTGTGTTGTCATGTGTTGCTGCCATGCTGTGTTGTCATGTGTTGCTACCATGCTACGTTGTCATGTGTTGCTACTGTGTTGCTGTGTTGTCATGCTGTGTTGTCATGTGTTGCTACCATGCTGTGTTGTTATGTGTTGCTACCATGCTGTGTTGTCATGTGTTGCTACCATGCTGTGTTGTCATGTGTTGCTACCATGCTGTGTTATCATGTGTTGCTGCCATGCTATGTGGTTGTCTTAGCGTTGTGGTGTCTCTCTTGTCGTGATCTGTGTTTTGTCATATTCTTTTTATTAAATTTTTTATCCCAGCCCCCGTTCTCCAGGAGGCCTTTTGCCTTTTGGTAGCCGTCATTGTAAATAAGAATTTGTTCTTAACTGACTTGCCTATTTAAATAAAGGTTAAATAAATAAATAACTGGCACGCAGATCGGTAGAAATTGAAACGCACATGGTCTTTATTATTACACCCATTTAAAACATGCGTGCAATTTCCGATTTCAGAGCTCTCTGTCTGAATGTGTCAGAGTGCAGAGTAACTGATTAATTTATGAACGCTCAACACCTGTTGAATATGGCCGGTGTCAGTAAACTTAGGCAAAAGAGCGTAATGAAATTGTTGCCAGCAGCACAGTTACAGTCACCAATGCTCTGGATAACATGAAAACAGCCTAACCAGCTCTGTTAGGGCGAGTAAAATGGTCACAGTGAGGTGTTCTCTCATTTGTGTCTGAAATAGCTAGCAAGCTAGCCAACGTTAGCCAGTTAGCTTGGGTGCTTGACTGCAGGTCAGAATGCTTGGATCAACCCTACTCCTCGGCCAGAGCGTCCAGTGTGCGCTCTGAATGCTGCGAGAGCTAAACTGAACCTACTAATGGACAATCTTACAACGCTCTGAATTTACGAACTATCAAAGCAAACTCTGAGCACACTGTGGCACTCCAAATTGAATTTACGAACACACCATTAGTTGTCATTTGTTAACAATACAGTTAACTATAACTTAATCAAACTGCTCAAAACTGATAACTACTGAACCAAAAATATGTGGTGCATAGTTACCTTCATAGTTTGATAACTGGAACACTGTAAAATTCGATATTTGTATCAATTTTACATCAATTTATGCTGTAAGGTAAAACCAAATCATATATGGATGTGTCTATAAATACTGCATCATCATTCTCCATCAGCCAGTGTGCTTCAATAGGAGAAAGTGGAAAGAGTCACTCTATGTGCTACAATTTGGAGTTATAGCGTAGTGTACAATGCACTGCTGAAATACCTGGGTTATACAGTATATAACAATATATTCCACTCACTATATGAATTTCATTGATACACTGTAAGCTGATGAATTTCTAGCAGAGAGACAGGCAGTACTGTATCAGTTGACAAGTCACGTAGAAAAGGTGATCTTGTACAATGTTGCATGGGGCAGAAATGGCATACAACACCATGCTTAGTTTTTACAGTAGCAAACTGCTTTACAATACCCCTATTTATGATGATTTGTCTGCGTATGTACTGTATAAGGATAATGAAACTGTAAGACTGACACTTTTCTCAACATGCTCATAACCTGCCATTGCATACAAATTATTTTCAAAAATTGTGCGTGTCAAGTTTTAGTCAAATACTGTATGGAAAATGATATTTACCATCTACTATTCGTTCTATTCAGAACTTCAAAAATAACTATTTTAAAATGTGTATATTGTATTCTTTGCTATTGGACTTAATGGTAGATACAATGACTAAATGATGAGCCTATCATTATCTGATGTATTGATAACTAAACAAAATGTTCTCATGGTATTTCATAGAAAACAGATTTTGAATGAATGACTCAGGGTTGAAAGATGTGTGAAACCCCAATTAATGCGCAATCAAAGGTTCTGAACAGAAGACAGGGGGTATTACAAGTGTTATCAGTTTAGAGTTTTGTCCTTAGAGTTTTTAAAATGCACCACACACTTGTGAAAATATCACCAACAACATTATTTCGGATAGAAATTACACCCACTCCAAACAGCTAGACAGAGTTGAACCATAGTAACGACTGACACCAGTGCGTCACCGGCAGGAATTGTCTGTGGTATTGAGTTTTCGCACAGAGAGAATCGCAGAGAGTGAGGTTAGGTGCGGACAATGAAGATGGCAACAACAAGTAGTAAGCTAGGTATGCAATGGAGCCTGAGGTAATGTTAACCGGCCATGACCGTTGTTGACCAGGCTAGCGTTAGACACTGGACAACTTTTTTGCAACTCTAGTTGAAGGTAACTAGCTAATTGCGTCTGAAGTGTTTTCTGTAACACCCCCCAGCAAATAACGTTAGCAAGCAACTCAGCTGCAACTAAAATTGCAACACAGTTTCTCTGTGTAGCCCTGTTATTACGTAGTTACTGTAGCTAGCTTCCACCTCAGATAGTCAAGTACTCCACCTCATTTAGCTTGACTGAAGTTGACATTGCTAATGTTTGCTGAAAAATAATTGTCCCTGTATTTGCTGTGTGTGTGTGTGTGTGTGTGTTTGTGTGGTGTATGTGTGTGTGTGTGTGTGTGTGTGTGTGTGTGTGTGTGTCTGTGTGTGTGTTGACAAAGCATACAAGACAGGTAGCTTGTTAATGCCAACTGATATATTTGGGTTCAGTTGTCTTAACAAAACATTTGTCTGTTTTCAGGATGACATCTTCATCCCTGAAAAGGTTTTCATCCTGGAGGACACTGTGCAGGAGGAGGCAGAGGAGATACATGCAAATCCATGTTATTTCTAAGGCTATTGTTTATTTGAAGTATATGCAGTGATTCTTGAATATGACTATAGCTTAATAGACGCCTTAATTGTTTTCTACCAATAGGAAAGAACAGTTAGTACAGCATGCAAAACTGACCCCTGGGTGCCAGAGTGTTCCTGTACTGCAGTGGAGAAGAGGTCCACCGGGACCTTCACTAAAGAGCTCGGGGCCCAGCTAGATTGCGCTCACGACCATAAGTATACAACCGAGTCCTGCCCCTATACGCCACAGATGGAGCTGATGGAGAGTGAGATCAATGAAGACCATAACTTGCTGTATGAACCTGAGAGTTCAGAATCACAATCATCACAGCGCGAGCCAAGATGTACTATCGATCACTTTGGGGGAGCGGGCTTGTGTTCCGAAATTGGAGAAGGAGCAGGCCATTCGACAGCGAATTCAAAGATACAGCCATCCATAAAGGGAATCGGAGTGGAATTGTTTTCCCACTGTTTTTTTTACCCGTTTCAACAGATGTGCTACCTTGTCCCGGTCCTGCTGTTTCGACTTTCTCTCTCAAACTATGAATGTTCAGCTATGAAAAGCCAACTGACATTTGCTCCTGAGGTGTTGAACTGTTGCACCCTCTATAACCAAGGTGGTTATCAGTTTGATGTAAAAAGGGCTTTTGTAAAATACATTTGATTGAATGATTGTTTGCTGTGCTGGATGCTGTGTATTCACTAACTGTCTGAGTGATGGGACATTTTTATGAACTCAGCAAAAAAAGAAATGTCCCTTTTTCAGGACCCTGTCTTTCAAAGATAATTCGTAAAAATCCAAATAACTTCACAGATCTTCATTGTAAAGGGTTTAAACACTGTTTCCCATGCTTTTTCAATGAACCATAAACAATTAAGGAACATGCACCTGTGGAACGGTTGTTAAGACACTAACAGCTTACAGACGGTAGGCAATTAAGTTCACAGTTATGAAAACTTAGGACACTAAAGAGGCCTTTCTACTGACTCTGAAAAACACCAAAGGAAAGATGCTCAGGGTCCCTGCTCATCTGCGTGAATGTGCCTTAGGCATGCTGCATAGAGGCATGAAGACTGCAGATGTGGCCAGGGCAATAAATTGCAATGTCCGTACTGTGAGACGCCTAGACAGCACTACAGGAAGACAGAATGGACAGCTGATCGTACTCGCAGTGGTAGACCATGTGTAACAACACCTGCACAGGATCGGTACATCCGAACATCACACCTGCGGGACAGGTACAGGATGGCAACAACAACTGCCCGAGTTACACCAGGAACGCACAATCCCTCCATCAGTGCTCAGACTGTCCACAATAGGCTGAGAGAGGCTGGACTGAGGGCTTGTAGGCCTGTTGTAAGGCAGGTCCTCACCAGACATCACCGACAACAACGTCACCTATGGGCACAAACCCACCGTCGCTGGACCAGACAGGACTGGCAAAAAGTGCTCTTCGCTGACGAGTCGCGGTTTTGTCTCACCAGGGGTGATGGTCGGATTCGCGTTTATCCTTGAAGGAATGAGCATTACACCGAGGCCTGTACTCTGGAGCGGGATCGATTTGGAGGTGGAGAGTCCGTCATGGTCTGGGGCGGTGTGTCACAGCATCATCGGACTGAGCATGTTGTCATTGCAGGCAATCTCAACGCTGTGCGTTACAGGGAAGACATCCTCCTCCCTCATGTGGTACCCTTCCTGCAGGCTCATCCTGACATAACCCTCCAGCATGAGGTGTTTCAGGCGGCATGTCTGTGTTGTTACTGCTACGAGAACTAACTCTTTGATCTGGGGCAACGATCGGCTCAAACATGAACGACTTCAGTAGGTTTATTGGCCTCATTCTCAGACTCTGAGCTACTCTTGGTAAATTCAGCCATTTTGGGGAGTTTTTTTGAGGACCTCTATACCAGGCGGTGTCAGAGGAAGGCCCTCAAAATTGTCAAAGCCTCCAGCCACCCTAGTCATAGACTGTTCTCTCTGCTACCGCACGGCAAACGGTACCGGAGAGCCAAGTCTAGGTCCAAAAGACTTCTCAACAGCTTCAACCCCCAAGCCATGAGACTCCTGAACAGCTAATCATGGCTACCCAGACTATTTCAACTTATTTCAAAGAATTCTAAAAAATAAGTAACGGAAAAGTGGTGTGTGCATGTATTCACTCCCTTTGCTATGAAGCCCCTAAATAAGATTGGGTGCAACCAATTACCTTCAGAAGTCACATAATTAGTTAAATAAAGTCCACCTGTGTGAAATCTAAGTGTCACATGATCTCAGTATGTATACACCTGTTCTGAAAGGCACCAGAGTCTGCAACACCACTAAGCAAGGGGCACCACCAAGCAAGCGGCACCATGAAGACAAAGGAGCTCTCCAAACAGGTCAGGGACAAAGTTGTGGAGAAGTAGGGATCAGGGTTGGGTTATAAAAAAATATCTGAAACTTTGAACATCCCACGGAGCACCATTAAATCCATTATTTAAAAAATGGAAAGAATATGGCACCACAACAAACCTGCAAAGAGAGGGCCGCCCACCAAAACTCACGGACCAGGCAAGGAGGGCATTAATCAGAGAGGCAACAAAGACACCAAAGATAACCCTGAAGGAGCTGCAAAGCTCCACAGTGGAGATTGGAGTATCTGTCCATAGGACCACTTTAAGCTGTATACGCCACAAAGCTGGGCTGCATGAGAGCACCAGCTGTTCCGGACGACTATGTGATCACGCTCTCCGTAGCCGATGTGAGTAAGACTTTTAAGCAGGTCAACATTCACAAGGCCGCAGGGCCAGACGGATTACCAGGACGTGTACTCCGAGCATGTGCTGAACAACTGGCAAGTGTCTTCACTGACATTTTCAACATGTTTCAAGCAGACCACCATAGTCCCCGTGCCCAAGAACTCTAAGATAACCTGCCTAAATGACTACCGACCCGTAGCACTGACGTCTGTAGCCATGAAGTGCTTTGAAAGACTGGTCATGGCTCACATCAACGGCATAATCCCAGAAACCCTAGACCCACTCCAATTTGCATACCGCCCCAACAGATCCACAGATGATGCAATCTCTATCGCATTCCACACTGCCCTTTCCCACCTGGACAAGAGGAACACCTACGTGAGAATGCTATTCATTGACTACAGCTCAGCATTCAACACCATAGTGCCCTCTAAGCTCATCACTAAGCTAAGGATCCTGGGACTAAACACCTCCCTCTGCAACTGGATCCTGGACTTCCTGACGGGCCGCCCCCAGGTGGTAAGGGTAGGTAACAACACATCTGCCACACTGATCCTCAACACGGGGGCCCCTCAGGGGTGCGTGCTCAGTCCCCTCCTGTACTCTCTGTTCACCCATGACTGCATGGCCAGGCACGACTCCAACACCATCATTAAGTTTGCCGACGACACAACAGTGGTGGGCCTGATCACCGACAACGATGAGACAGCCTATAGGGAGGAGGTCAGAGATCTGGCCGTGTGGTGCCAGGACAACAACCTCTCCCTCAACGTGACCAAGACAAAGGAGATGATTGTGGACTACAGGAAAAAAAAGAGGACTGAGCACGCCCCCATTCTCATCGACGGGGTTGTAGTGGAACAGGTTGAGAGCTTCAAGTTCCTTGGTGTCCACATCACCAACGAACTATCATGGTCCAAACACACCAAGACAGTCGTGAAGAGGGCACGACAAAGCCTATTCCCCCTCAGGAGACTAAAAAGATTTGGCATGGGTCCTCAGATCCTCAAAAAATTCTACAGCTGCACCATCGAGAGCATCCTGACTGGTTGCATCACCGCCTGGTATGGCAACTGCTTGGCCTCTGACCGCAAGGCACTACAGAGGGTAGTGCGTACGGCCCAGTACATCACTGGGGCAAAGCTCCCTGCCATCCAGGACCTCTATACCAGGCGGTGTCAGAGGAAGGCCCTCAAAATTGTCAAAGACTCCAGCCACCCTAGTCATAGACTGTTCTCTCTGCTACCGCACGGCAAGCGGTACCGGAGTGCCAAGTCTAGGTCCAAAAGACTTCTCAACAGCTTCTACCCCCAAGCCATAAGACTCCTGAACAGCTAATCATGGCTACCCGGACTATTTGCACTGCCCCCCCACCCCATCCTTTTTATGCTGCTGCTACTCTGTTAAGTAAGTATTTATGCATAGTCACTTTAACTCTACCCACATGTACATATTACCTCAACTACCTCAACTAGCCGGTGCCCCCGCACATTGACTCTGCAACGGTACCCCCCTGTATATATAGCCTCCCTACTGTCACTTTATTTTACTGTATATATAGCCTCCCCACTGTCACTTTATTTTACTTCTGCTCTTTTTTTCTCAACACTTTTTTTGTTGTTGTTTTATTCTTACTTTTTTTGTTTAAAATAAATGCACTGTTGGTTAAGGGCTGTAAGTAAGCATTTCACTGTAATGTCTGCACCTGTTGTATTCGGCGCATGTGACCAATACAATTTGATTTGATTTGATTTGATTTACGGAAGAGTGGCCAGAAAAAAGCCATTACTTAAAGAAAAAATAAGCAAACACGTTTGGTATTCGCCAAAAGGCATGTGGGAGACTCCCCAGACATATGGAAGAAGGTACTCTGGTCAGATGAGACTAAAATTGAGCTTTTTGGCCATCAAGGAAAACGCTATGTCTGGGGAAAACCTAACACCTCTCATCACCCGGAGAACACCATCCCCACAGTGAAGCATGGTGGTGGCAGCATCATGCTGTGGGAATGTTTTTCATCGGCAGGGACTGGGAAACTGGTCAGAATTGAAGGAATGATGGATGGAGCTAAATACAGGGAAATTCTTGCTGCAGAGGATAGGTTCAATAGAGTTACCAGCCTCAGAAACTGCATCCCAAATAAATGCTTCACAGAGTTCAAGTAACAGACACATCTCAACATCAACTGTTCAGAAGAGACTGCATGAATCAGGCCTTCATGGTCGAATTGCTGCAAAGAAACCACTACTGAAGGACACCAATAAGAAGAAGAGACTTGCTTGGACCAAGAAACACGATCAATGGTCATTAGACCGGTGGAAATCTGTCCGTTCTGTCCTTTGGTCTGATGAGTCCAAATGTGAGATTTTTGGTCGCAGAGTAGGTGAACGGATGATCTCCGCATGTGTGTTTCCCACCGTGAAGCATGGAGGAGGAGGTGTGATGGTGTGGGGGTGCTTTGCTGGTGACACTGTCAGTGATTTATTTAGAATTCAAGGCACACTTAACCATAATGGCTACCACAGCATTCTGCAGTAATACGCCATCCCATCTGGTTTGCACTTAGTGGGACTATCATTTATTTTTCAACAGGACAATGATCCAACACACCTCCAGGCTGTGTAAGGGCTATTTGACCAAGAAGGAGAGTGATGGAGTGCTGTATCAGATGACCTGGGCTCCACAATCACCCGATCTCAACCCAATTGAGATGGTTTAGGATGAGTTGGCCCGCAGAGTGAAGGAAAATCAGTCAACAAGTGCTTAGAATATGTGGGAACTCCTTCAAGACTGTTGGAAAATATATTTTGATTTGTTTAACAGATTTTTGGTTACTACATGATTCCATATTTGTTATTTCATAGTTTTGATGTCTTCACTATTATTCTACAATGTAGAAAATAGTAAAAAAGAAAGGAAAACCGTTGAATGAGTACGTGTCCAAACTTTTGACTGGTACTGTGCTTCTATAAATGTTTTCAAGTAGAACCGGGGGACCTTTAGACGAGTCTTGTGAGACCTGTGGGAGTCCTAGAGATAAACCTTTCCACTGAGGGGTCATATTAAGGGTTATTAAGGGTTACCGTTCGGACGCTACAAACGGCTTTGTGAGAAGACGGATTTTCGGGATGTCTCATTGTCTGACAAACACCGCTCTAGCTATGTCACCTTTCACTGTAAATGTGGAAGTGAGACATAGGTGGATCCGGTGGATTGAGACGCATCCAATATCTCTATCTTAAATTGACAGATTTTAATGGGGATTTTTTTATTATGCTAATTAGATGTTCCATGGTGGCGAGGACATCAACTTTAGGGGGTTAAGATTCACACACACACACACTTCAGCAGTCAGTGTCGCAACTGCTTTGAACAATTAAATATGTACTTACTTACAGCGGATGTGACTCTCGACCCATACACTGCACACCCCAGACTTACTGTATCTGTCATTAAAATTTGGAGACCTACGGAGAGAAAAGGCAACTGAGAAGAGGTTTGAGGAAAAGCACTGTGTCTTGGGTGTAAAGGGATATGATACAGGTTACAGGGAGGGTGACCAGGTAAAGAAGACTCAATGGAGTGTTGGAGTCACCCAGGACCAGTGGTGGAAAAAGTACCCACTTGTCATACTTGAGTAAAAGTAAAAATACCTTAAAAGAAACTTACTCAAGTAAAAGTAAAAGTCACCCAGTAAAATAGTACTTGAGTAGAAGTCTAAAAGTATTTGGTTTTAAATGTACTTAAGTATCAAAAGTAAAAGTAAAATTAAAAATCATTTCAAATTGCTTATTTTAAGCAAACCAGACGGCACGATTTTCGTGATTTTTTATTTATTTACGGATGGCCAGGGCACACTTCAACACTCAGACATAATTTACAAATGAAGCATTTGTGTTTAGTGAGTCTGCCAGATCAGAGGCAGTAGGGATGACCGGGGATGATAAGTGTGTGAATTAGACCATTTTTCCTGTCCTGATAAGCGTTTCAAACTGTAACCAGTACTTTTGGGTGTCGGGGAAAATGTAAGGAGTAAAAAGTACATTATTTTCTTTAGGAATGTAGTGAAGTAAAAGTAAAAGTTGTCAAAAATAGAAATAGTAAAGTAAAGTACAGACACCCCCCAAAAATACTTAAGTAGTACTTTAAAGTATTTATACTTAAGTACTTTACACCACTGCTTAATGCCTAATGTCATTCCCATTGAACTGAAAACCTGTGGAGCTGGGAGTGTTAGTGGACTATGGTTTTATCTGTGGTTTTATTTGACCATGGGGAAAACAGCTGATGCGTAGAGTGCAATGCGGATTATAGTCCATTGCTTGAGCAATTGTTTAGCTTCAGCAATGATTAACTTTGTGAAGATTGAGTTACTTCAATCTTTTACTTTCTTTGTCCCACACACACTGATCTGAGCGATGTGAGATGGAACATTTTGCCCTTTTTGAGAGCTGTAAGCCTACTGTTTTCGAATGTTTTAAATGTAACTGTAAAAATCTACTAAAATGTCTGTTTTGATTCTCATTACTGTAAAGTGAGTATCCCTCATTATAAAGATGTTGTCACAAGCTGATGTGGATAGGTGTTGGAGTCAGGCGCAGGACACAGAAGATCAGTCAAAATGACTCTACTAGTCAACAAGACAATACAAAATAACGGGCCTCAAAAACTGGAGGCGAGCGATTACGCATACAGTGCGTAAATACACAATAAACACGAGAACAAATACCATAAATCAACGGACAGGCGGTCAATCACACACAACTGCAAACAAAACTAAAGGAAACTTATAGGTGACCTAATCCATACATAACACGAAACAGGTGCACTAACAAGACAAGACCAAACAAACATCGAGACATCAAGCGGTAGTAGCTAGTACTCCGGGGACGACGAACGATGAAGCCTGCCCGAGCAAGGAGGAGAGGCAGTCTCGGCGGAATTCGTGACAGATGTATACACTAACAAATTCTGTTTTGTCAGATTTATGTTTTGTCATTCATAATATATAGTCATAGTTCTTTTAAAAATAAGTCATATAATCACTTTATATCCCAGACTGATTGAACTAAAATATTGGTAGAAATATCTGTAATGACAATATGGTGAAACTAGATGTTACACCTGGACAACTAACTACAGGCTTCACTGGGTCAATATATTGTGTCAAATCTCTGGCTAACTACAGCACCTTAGGAAAGTATTCAGACCCCTTGACTTTTTCCACATTTTGTTATGTTACAGCCTTATTCTAAAATTGATTAAATAAATACAAAAGCCTCAACAATCTACACACAATACCACATAATGACAAAGCAAAAACAGGCTTTTAGCTTGTTTTGCTAATTTATCAAAAATTAAAAACAGAAATACCTTATTTACAGAAGTATTCAGACCCTTTGCTATGAGACTCGATAATGAGCTCAGGTGCATCCTGTTTCCATTGATCATCTTTGAAATGTTTCTACAACATGATTGGAGGCCACCTGTGGTAAATTCAATTGATTGGACATGATTTGGAAAGGCACACGTGTCTATATAAAGTCCCACAGTTGACAGTGCTTGTTGGAGAAGAAACCAAGCCATGAGGTCGAAGGAATTGTCTGTAGAGCTCTGAGACAGGATTGTGTCGAGGCAGTATTGTAGGTCCCCAAGTGCACAGTGGCCTCCATCATTCTTAAATGGAAGAGGTTTGGAACCACCAAGAATCTTCCTAGACCTGGCCGCCCGGCCAAACTGAGCAATCGGGGGAGAAGGGCCTTGGTCAGGGAGGTGACCAAGAACACAATGGTCTCTCTGACAGAGCTCTAGAGTTCCTCTGTGGAGATGGGGGAACCTTCCAGACGGACAATCATCTCTGCAGCACTCCACCAATCAGGCCTTTATGGTAGAGTGGCCAGACGGAAGCCACTCCTCAGTAAAAGGCACATGACAGGCCGCTTGGAGTTTGCCAAAAGGCCCCTAAACACGCTCAGACCATGAGAAACAAGATTCTCTGGTCTGATGAAACCAAGATTGAACTATTTTGCCTGAATGCCAAGCGTCACGTCTGGAGGAAACCTGACACCATCCCTACGGTGAAGCATGGTGGTGGCAGCATCATGCTGTGGGGATGTTTTTGAGTGGCATGGACTGGAAGACTAGTCAGGATTGAGGCAACGATGAATGAAACAAAGTACAGAGAGATCCTTGATGAAAACTTGCTCCAGAGCACTCAGGACCTCAGACTGGGGTGAAGGTTCACCTTGCAACAGGACAACAACCCTAAGCACACAGGCTTCAGGACAAGTCTCTGAATGTCCTTGATTGGCCCAGCCAGAGCCCGGACTTAAACCTGATCGAACATCTCTGGCAAGACCTGAAAATAGCTTTGCAGCAATGCTCCCAATCCAACCTGACAGAGCTTGAGAGGATCTACAGAGAAGAATGGGAGAAATTCCCCAAATACAGGTGTGCCAAGCTTGTAACATCATTCCCAAGAAGACTTGAGGCTGTAATTGCTGCCAAAGGTGCTTCGACAAAGTACTGAGTAAAGGGTCTGAATACTTATGTAAATGTGATATTTCCGTTTTTAAATTTTTTATACATTTGATAAAATGTCTACAAACCTGTTTTTGCTTCGTCATTATGGGGTATTGTGTGTAGATTGATGAGGGGAATAAACAATTTAATCCATTTTAGAATAAGGCTGCAATGTAACAAAATGTGGGAAAAGTAAAGGGGTCTGAATACTTTCCGAATGCACTGTAGCTTGCATTGTTGGTCATTGTAAAGATAATCAAGGTTTTATGTGATGGAGGATTATTAAACTTGTCAAAACAACTACATACAAGCCAGTAGAAGGTAGTTGTATCTCTCAATCCTAGTCATCAATAGATCTACATTCAGATACCAAATAAGATTCTGTATTTTTCACAAATCAACATTTCATTTTTTATAACAAAAATGCTTGTTTAATGTCACACACAATACACTACTGAAATAATGAATGTATAATACATTGATAAAGAATATGGAGCACAACATTTTAGTCATTTAGCAGATGCTCTTATCCAGAGCGACTTACATGAGCAATTAGGGTTAAGTGCCTTGCTCAAGGGCACATCAACAGATTTTTCCCCTAGTCGGCTCGGGGATTAGAACCAGCGACCTTTCGATTACTGGCACATCGCTCTTAACCACTAAGCTACCTGCCGCCCGTTCTTCACAATATTGATGAATCCACAATTCTTTATAGTATTTAATCGAAAATGATTGACATAGCTTTAAACCACGATAAGCTATTGACAGACAGGGAATGTGATGAATTATGTTTTTTATGTTGCCGTGATTGACAAAATTGTGATTGGTTTTGGATCATTGTTCCAGGGTGAGAAAAGTGGGAGGACATCATCCTCATAATTTGGTCCATTGATAAATGAGTGGATGAGTGAACCATCTTTTGCATTAAAGAAAGTCACCTTCCTTTCCAGATAATGCAGATAGATACCGACTTTATCTGGAATTCCTACGTCAAGAACACGTTCTTCATCCTCCATGGCTTTAAGTCTTTGTCCATTGGATAGTCTGATCACCCAGAAGCCATCATTTGGTCTGAAAGCCAACGGCCCCTTCCTGTGAGCCGTTGCCTTGGCAACGCCAAGCACCCAGTCATCCTTCTCCTTCACATCCACCTCCCAGTAAGTCTTCAAAGCACGGCCCGTTTTGCCCAACACAAAAGGCTCTTCATCAAAACAGTTCTCAATGTCAAAGTTTCTCTGCGATGATTCACCTATCCAATGTAGTGATTTCCCATTTATCTTAAGCTTAGGGTGAGCTGTGTCCACATCCAGAGTAACATACACTGTGGAGAATAGGAAAACAACATATTTTATTCACTCATTATTTTCATTGTAATTGCATCTTTAGTGATTTAAAGATTAGGCATATAGGGCAGATAAAAAATATTTTAATTGAGTTAAAAAACAGATTCTGTTGACAGAGCGCATTACCTTCATGTGTGCGTGCTTGATTTATATCTGGTGGGGGAAAAAATAGCAAATCTATGTCTCACATTTCATATGAATATTATCTGAAGTTATATTGTATTTAAATTTGTATGCACATGGATAAGATGCCGCACTAGGGTAAGTTGGTGCAAAGTTGGTGCTTACCCAGAATATATACAGCATCATTTGTATTAATGTAGTATATTTCTCACCATTTCTAGGAGATGGTTTGAGCTGCGTTTCTGTCTGTAAAGGGTTTTCTAGCTCTGCAGTTGAGTCATAACCTTCATATCACCAAAACAATAGAATTTTCCTTAAATAATTTAAATAAACATTCTTCATCTGAAATATTTGTCAGACCATACTGTATAACTGCACATGCTTTCCATCAATTTTATGTTTTTGTTGTTTATTAAACAAAACATGCATGGATAATACGAGACCCCCCCACACACACACTTCCTCCCCTATGTATAACATAAAACACTAAAATATTGAGTCCTTAAAAATCAGAGATCATATTTTAAATCTACCAACTCTCAATTGTCTTCTTTTGAAATAATGATCCAGTAAAAGTATTTACATTAAGAGATTAAAAGCCTACCCATCTTTGTTGAATACCTGGTGCTCTGTCCTGTATAAAGTAATACAGTGTTCAATTATACATTTTCTTCTTTTGAAAGACAAATATCCACCATAACCTTTTTGTGGCAAAGAGAAGAAAACAAACTTACTCTGTTCTTCTGTTTTTGATCCACAACATCCTGTAAAAGAAAGAAAGAGTTGTGCTTATTTTACTCCAGTGCTATATTTACTATAGTTATACTGAATGTAGTAGTCAGGGGTAAATTCATGTATTTAGGGCTAATGATTTCGGTTTGTATATCGGAGCAGCTTTACCCATAGTGATGGTGGCTATTACCATGGTGATGGTGGCTATTACCATGGTGATGGTGGCTAAATAGTAACAGCTAACAATCAAGTAGTCCCCAGTATATCACATGATGTATTTAGGGCTGGATTCAATCCGTATCGCAGAAGTATTGCGGATCCGAGTTCCAGCTCGATTGAAATATAAAGGCAATGTTCCAGCGTTCGCAGAGACTGCATTAAAAGTAAATGCTGCATACAGTATGTTGGCTCAATCGGAAAATTACTGTTAAATTTGAACGCAGATCTTCCACAATACTTCCGCGATACGGATTGAATCCAGCCCTTAAGTATCTATATCCAAGCAGCTTACCCATGGTGATGGTGGCAAAATGGTCAAAGTTAAGAGTCAAATTGTTGCAGAACAACTCTGTCTTGTCCTTCTATAATACTCAGCCACGGCACCTATAAAGAAATTAGCAACCTTATTTCACGTCTGCTAGGCCTGATTCACATTGCTAACAAAAACCAAGAGACAAGTGTAAAGGAAACTATGGAAAATAGCTTGAGCAGAGAGGAAGGCAAACTTGATCTATTCTTAATGTTTTAATTGGAGAAATGCCTCTGGTCAGTCTCAAACACAGAATTGTTGTTGTGTTACCACCAAAACAAGTGGGTGATCCTGAATGGTTTTGTGATACGCTCAACTCTATGGTATTAAGCACATTCATAACTGTTTTATAACACCTCAAATGTATGTCACTTTACTTAAAGTGTCTGTGCACACTCTATAACGGCATGTGACATGGTTTTGACGCCCATCATTCCATTTCATGTAATAATGTGACACAGAGTTTGGTAAATGATATAACGCCCTATTATAACATCTGGTATGTAGACACTTATGTAGCATGTAATAACATATGACATTAGTTGTCATGCAGAATGTGTAATAGCAGTTGTTATTAACAGTTGACATAAGCGCATATGACAACAAGATGAACAATCCTATATAACACCCATTATAACTAGTTTTATAACATCTTATGCCGTTACTCATAACTATTTAAAACAACTCATTACAGCTTATGACAAATGTTATAATGTGTTGTATAGCTGTTATAAAGGCTTTATGAATGCATGAATAAGGACACTGGCAGTAAACTGTTTCTTTGGGACTCATTGGAACAAGCACTAAAATGCATTTGGTATCAGGTAGTTACCAATTGGGTACAATTATTTGAAGTATGTACTAGCAAGTACCCATTGATACCTTATAATGTCCTAGCAAATATGCAATTTATGTAACATAACATAAGGTACTACCCAAATCACTTCCTACTGTGCTAGTTCCATTCCAAAGACATTTCAATAAAGGATTAGATTCTAAAAGTGATTAGTTAGTTTCAGAAAGACAGTACTTCAGTTATCCTGTTGAAAGGGTTGTCTTTCAGGGATATTTCAAATTGCCTCAGATCAAAAGGATTATTGTTTAACCCACTAGTATAGAAGTTCAAAGTTACAGTAAAAAAACAATAACGCTGAATGGTTAGTCAACGAGAGAGAGAGAGAGAGAGAGAGAGAGAGAGAGACAGACAGAGAGAGAGAGAGAGAGCAAGATGGAATCATTTCAGGACATTATGGTGATTATTTTTCAGACACTTACCTTGTGTAAAAATAATGTCCTATTTTGTTGTATATGTATCACATATAGTCTCAAATATTATTCATACCAAGTACCCATTTACCAAATTGCTAATGCTAAAGGCTAGTGAGTGGCCATAATTATGATAACAGAAAGAGTTGATAAAGAGACAACATACTGCAGCTCCTCTGGTTAATGTGTAACCAGTCAGTCGAACCTTCCAGCAAGAATCACGTAGGGAAACTGGGAGGGTTTAATCAAGACAACAGTATCTTATTAACTTTTCAGTACAGTACTTCATAGGAAAGCTGCCCCCCCCCCATATGGCCAGTTTAGTTACTGCAAGCATTATATATACTCTATGCCAGGGGTTTGCAAACCTTTTTGGCCCACAACCCCATTTTGATATCTGAAAATCATCGGACCCCAAACATGTAAAAAACAATTAAAATAATTAACAGCGATTGTCTACTTTTTTATTTGGGGCTATGGCAGTCAATTGAAAAAACATTCTCACAGTATTTCTGATTGTCTTCTCAACTCACCATCACATACTTTTAATGTGGGGCTATGACAGTCAATTAGTCTGACATAATGTATCTTATCTCACCACCACTAATGAGATGGGTGTGCTATATGCATGTCGCGTTGGAGCTTCTCAAAGTCAGGGGGCATGGTCGACAGTACGCACCTCATCTCTGCTGTCACATCCAACCTGGATCGATATTTGGTTTTAATGCAGACGAGAGCATTGAATCCAGCTACACACAGATATGAGCTGGCGAAGGGTACCATGAGTTTTATGGTGCTTTCAAGACAAAAGAGAACTCGGAAAAATACAAGGTCAAATCATGACATCAGTGATCTGCAGGTTGGAAATTTGGAGCTCTAGAAAGAGGCCCGAGTTCCCGAGTTGGAATTCTGAGTTGGATGACCGTTCTAAACATTTTCCGGAAGTCGGAGATTTCCAAGTTCAAGTTCCAAGTTCCCTGTTTTTCTTAACGCAGCATTAATGCTCAGAGGGAGATGGCACGGTTTTCCATTTGAATCAGGAACCAAAACTCCTTCGTAGTGACCAGTGAATGCATTCGGTCAGATGACACTCAATCAGCTGTTGGATTTTCACTTACAAGCATGTCAACGGAGCCAGGATCGCAGTCAAATCGATTGGAAGTGGGTCCCAAAGTGCTCTTCCAAGCATTGGAGGTGAGCAGTCATCACTTGTGTGGGACACTTACTGTTGGTGTTTTCTGCTAGAAACATGAACAACCGGGGAAGGGGGAATAGTTCGCTTTTGAAAGACTCTCTCTCCAATAATAATTATTTCCTCTAAATGCCCTGATTCGGTCACTCATCTGTAGAATTATTTTGTATTTCCCCTGCATGCTTGTGTTCAGTTCATTCAGTTTCCCAAATATGTCTGTTACATCAAATCAAAATTGTATTTGCCACATGCGTCGAATACAACAGTTGTAGACATTACAGTGAAATGCTTACTTACAAGCCCTTAACCAACAATGCAGTTTTTTGAGGAAAAAATAAAATTAAAAAAGTGTGAAGTAAAAAATATATAAGTAAAAAATAAAGGCAAATAACTAAAGAGCAGCAGTAAAATAAAAGAACAGTAGGGAGGCTATATACAGGGGGGTACCGGTACAGAGTCAATGTGCGGGGGCACCGGCTAGTCGAGGTAATTGAGGTAATATGTACATGTGGGTAGATTTAAAGTGTCTATGTATAAATAATAAACAGAGTAGCAGCAGTGTAAAAGAGGGGGATGGGGTGGGTTTGGGGGGGCAGTGCAAATAGTACGGGTAGCCATGATTAGCTGTTCAGGAGTCTTATGGCTTGGGGGTAGAAGCTGTTAAGAAGCCTTTTGGACATAGACTTGGCGCTCGTCGTGCAGTAGCAGAGAGAACAGTCTATGACTAGGGGTGGCTGGATTCTTTGACAATTTTTAGAGCCTTCATCTGACACCGCCTGGTATAGAGGTCCTGGATGGCAGGAAGCTTGGCCTCAGTGATGTACTGGGCCGTACGCACTACCCTCTGTAGTACCTTGCGGTCGAAGGCCGAGCAGTTGCGATACCAGGCGGTGATTCAACCAGTCAGGATGCTCTCGATTGTGCAGCTGTATAACTTTTTGAGGATCTGAGGACCCATGCCAAATCTTTTCAACCTCCTGAGGGGGAATAGGCTTTGTCATGCCCTCTTCATGACTGTCTTGGTGTGTTTGGACCATGACAGTTGGTTGGTGATGAGGACACCAAGGAACTTGAAGCTCTCGACATGCTCCACTACAGCCCTGTTGATGTGAATGGGGGCGTGTTTGTCCCTCATTTTCCAGTAGTCCACGATCATCTCCTTTCTGCATCACGTTGATGTAGAGGTGGTTGTCCTGGCACCATACTGCCACATCGCTGACCTCCTCCCTATAGGCTATCTCATCATTGTCGATGATCAGGCCTACCACCGTTGTGTCATTTTATTTTAATTACACAGAAAGTCAACCAAGTCAACCAAACAGTTCCTCTCTCAATGTGAAAAATATGTCCAACACTCCCCCTCGATAACCACCAAGCCTCGGTGTGAAATAGAACATTGTCATGCTCTGATCCCATAACGCCACATAGTTTTGCGAACAGGTGTGCGCGCAGTGGATGTGGTTTGATGTAGCTTACAATCTAAGTTACCTGCTACAGTATATCTCTGAGTTTCTGTGCTCAGCTCTTTTGCCACCAGTTGCTCTCGGTGTATCATACAATGTGTCCATATGGCAGAGGGAGACACATTCATAACTAGAGTGCAGAGGCCTGCCTGCCATCCCGCCGTAGATGGAGCCCCATCTGTGCAAAAGCCAACCATTTGATCCCATGGAATCTGTTTTTTTGTCAATATAGCCATGCCGCACACTGAACATCCCCTGTGCCGTTTCATGCTCGGGAATCGTGAGACAACAATATGTCCTTGTGAATAGCCTCCCTCGACATGTATAGCGAACAAACGTCAATGCATGGGTCAGTCCTATGACATACACATATAGGAGGCAGGGCCATGACTACACCAATGAGAGGAACCATTTAAGTTCCTGCCTAGCAACAGAGATGTATTGGCTGTCTAGACGTGCAAGGAGTTGACTCCGCCCAGTGGAGGGAATAAATATATGTACTTGTGGAAACATGTCTTTGTCTTATGCAGCTGTTTGACCCAGTGGGTGAATACACTTGGTTTGAGCTTTTCCTAGTAGTCCGTGAGTTTTACTCTGTTTATTTAGAACCTAACAGTATTCAGGACAAAAAGTTAATTTCTTTGCCAAATGTTTTGCATTATTCATTTAGTGCCTTTTTACAAATAGAATGCATGTTTTGGAATATGCTTATTCTGTCCAGTCTTCCTTCTTATCAATCTGCCATTTAAGGCAGGGGTTCTCAAACCTCTCCTCGGGGACCCCCAGCCATTCCATATATTTGAACTATTCCACAGCTAGCACACCTGATTCAAATTGTCAACTAATCATCAAGCCCTTGACTAGGTGAATCAAACGAGCTAGTTCAGGGCTACAACAAAATTGTGAAATGTCTGGGGGTCCCTGAGGAGAGGTTTGAGAACCACTGATTTAGGTTAGTATTGTGAAGTAACTACTGTACAATGTCGTTTATCCATCCTCAGTTTTCTCCTATCACAGCCATTAAACTCTGTAACTGTTTTAATGTCACCATTGGCCTCATGGTGAAATCCCTGAGCGGTTTCCTTCCTCTCCAGCAACTGAGTTAAGAAGGATGCCTGTATCTTTGTAGTGATTGGGTGTATTGATACGCCATCCAAAGTGTAATTAATAACTTCCCTATGCTCAAAGGGATGGATATTCAGAGTGTGCTATCTACCAATCGGTGCCCTCCTTTGCGAGGCATTGAACAACCTCCCTGGTGTATGTGGTTAAATCTGTGCTTGAAATGTACTACTCGACTGTGGGACCTCACAGATAATTGTATTTGTGGGGTACAGAGATGGGGTAGTCATTGGTAAATCAAGTTAACCATTAATACTGAACACAGAATGAGTCCATGCAACTTATTATATGACTTGTTAATTACATTTTTAATCCTGAACTTATTTAGGACTTGCTATAACAAAGGGTTTGAATACTCAAGACATTCCAGCTTTTTGTTTTTAATTAGTTTATAAACATTTCTTAAAAACAAAATTCTACTTTGATGTTATGGATAGATCAGTGACACAAGCTGTAACAAAACAAAATGTGGAAAAAGTGAAGGGGTGTACTTTCTGAAGGCACTGTATATCATGTGTTTTATGCCTCCTGTCATCAAGGCAGTAAAATACCCACTGAGACAGACTTACTTTCCTGTGAGAATTTTGCACCTTTTAGTTTCGCACATAACCAATTATTCAGTCTTGTCTCTATGCTATTCTCAAGAGTCTTGAATTATATTATATTTGATGTGTAAAGCTTCACCTTTGTCAAAATATGTACTCATTTTACCAGGTTTCACAATTATGTAGCTGTACTTTATAAAATGTCACACACACACAAAGACACACATTCATGAAGAAATTATGACAAACAACAATATTTATTTTTTAAATGTTTTTTTCTCATTTATTTTTTTATTTTTATATCGGACCAGAAACAATCAAGTTATTTGCCTTTTTGTGAATTCCAAGATCTTCATAATCACTTTTCCAAACTGTGTTATTCTTAAGACGTTTCAGTGAGGTTAAGTTTCCTTCTCTTTAAAAAATAATACAATATAGTACAATATAGTACAATGTTTCTTCTCTTTACCAGTAGAAAACATGTAGTTGTTACAGAGTACAGAAAAATGGGACAAATGAGAGGGGAAAGGGAGCATCCCTGACTTGTGCAACGAGATAAATAAAACGAGGTCAAACATACTAGTTTTCCTCAGCTTCGTCCTCACGTACACACACTCAGAGTTATAAACCCATGAAGAGAGAGACAAACGTTTCATACTGAATAAGGAACACTGATCTTACATTTGAACCGCAACCCATTATTTTTTTCATAGACAAAAACTTCCCCCTGCTTCCATGTCTTTTCTTACCCAGGGAAATCAGTGGAGGCTGCTGAGGGGCTCATAATAATGGCTGGAATGGAGCAAATGGAATGGCATCAAACCATGTGTTTGATATATTTGATACTATTCCACTTATTCCACTCCAGCAATTACCAAGAGCCCGTCCTCCCCAATTAAGGTGCCACCATCCTCCTGTGAGTGAAATTGATTTAGGTGTTGCCCTTTGGGCGTATCACCAGACTTTCTGATCATGGCTTTGAGAAAGAGATACAGGAAGCAAACAGGAAGGGATACAACGTGTTTTTGAAGAGATGTTAGGAAACTGATGATTGGTGCCGGCTTTCGGTCACTGTTGGCTAAAGCCGAGAAAACCCAAGAATGGCAAGTAAGCTTTTACTCGTCATCGTCGTCGTCGTCGTCGTCATCATCATCATCATCATCATCATCATCATCATCATCATCATCATCATCATCGTCGTCGTCATCATCATCTTCGTCGTCGTCATCATCTTCGTCATCATCATCATCATCATCGTCGTCGTCATCATCTTCATCTTCATCATCATCATCATCGTCATCATCGTCATCTGGGTCAATCTTTCCGGACAGCACGTCCTCGATCCAGTCCTCAAGCTC
>NC_140026.1:5481855-5519355 GCF_964263955.1 Coregonus lavaretus
GTCCACCGGGACCTTCACTAAAGAGCTCGGGGCCCAGCTAGATTTCGCTCACGACCATAAGTATACAACCGAGTCCTGCCCCTATACGCCACAGATGGAGCTGATGGAGAGTGAGATCAATGAAGACCATAACTTGCTGTATGAACCTGATAGTTCAGAATCACAATCATCACAGCGCGAGCCAAGATATACTATCGGTCACTTTGGGGGAGCGGGCTTGTGTTCCGAAATTGGAGAAGGAGCAGGCCATTCAACAGCGAATTCTAAGATACAGCCATCCATAAAGGGAATCGGAGTGGAATTGTTTTCCCACTGTTTTTTTTACCCGTTTCAACAGATGTGCTACCTTGTCCCGGTCCTGCTGTTTCGACTTTCTCTCTCAAACTATGAATGTTCAGCTATGAAAAGCCAACTGACATTTGCTCCTGAGGTGTTGAACTGTTGCACCCTCTATAACCACGGTGGTTATCAGTTTGATGTAAAAAGGGCTTTTGTAAAATACATTTGATTGAATGATTGTTTGCTGTGCTGGATGCTGTGTATTCACTAACTGTCTGAGTGATGGGACATTTTTATGAACTCAGCAAAAAAAGAAATGTCCCTTTTTCAGGACCCTGTCTTTCAAAGATAATTCGTAAAAATCCAAATAACTTCACAGATCTTCATTGTAAAGCGTTTAAACACTGTTTCCCATGCTTTTTCAATGAACCATAAACAATTAAGGAACATGCACCTGTGGAACGGTTGTTAAGACACTAACAGCTTACAGACGGTAGGCAATTAAGTTCACAGTTATGAAAACTTAGGACACTAAAGAGGCCTTTCTACTGACTCTGAAAAACACCAAAGGAAAGATGCTCAGGGTCCCTGCTCATCTGCGTGAACGTGCCTTAGGCATGCTGCATAGAGGCATGAAGACTGCAGATGTGGCCAGGGCAATAAATTGCAATGTCCGTACTGTGAGACGCCTAGACAGCGCTACAGGAAGACAGAATGGACAGCTGATCGTACTCGCAGTGGTAGACCATGTGTAACAACACCTGCACAGGATCGGTACATCCGAACATCACACCTGCGGGACAGGTACAGGATGGCAACAACAACTGCCCGAGTTACACCAGGAATGCACAATCCCTCCATCAGTGCTCAGACTGTCCACAATAGGCTGAGAGAGGCTGGACTGAGGGCTTGTAGGCCTGTTGTAAGGCAGGTCCTCACCAGACATCACCGACAACAACGTCGCCTATGGGCACAAACCCACCGTCGCTGGACCAGACAGGACTGGCAAAAAGTGCTCTTCGCTGACGAGTCGCGGTTTTGTCTCACCAGGGGTGATGGTCGGATTCGCGTTTATCGTTGAAGGAATGAGCATTACACCGAGGCCTGTACTCTGGAGTGGGATCGATTTGGAGGTGGAGAGTCCGTCATGGTCTGGGGCAGTGTGTCACAGCATCATCGGACTGAGCATGTTGTCATTGCAGGCAATCTCAACGCTGTGCGTTACAGGGAAGACATCCTCCTCCCTCATGTGGTACCCTTCCTGCAGGCTCATCCTGACATAACCCTCCAGCATGAGGTGTTTCAGGCGGCATGTCTGTGTTGTTACTGCTACGAGAACTAACTCTTTGATCTGGGGCAACGATCAGCTCAAACATGAACGACTTCAGTAGGTTTATTTGCTTCATTCTCAGACTCTGAGCTACTCTTGGTAAATTCAGCCATTTTGGGGAGTTTTTTTGAGGGGCTTCCTGCCATCCAGGACCTCTATACCAGGCGGTGTCAGAGGAAGGCCCTCAAAATTGTCAAAGCCTCCAGCCACCCTAGTCATAGACTGTTCTCTCTGCTACCGCACGGCAAACGGTACCGGAGAGCCAAGTCTAGGTCCAAAAGACTTCTCAACAGCTTCAACCCCCAAGCCATAAGACTCCTGAACAGCTAATCATGGCTACCCAGACTATTAGCACTGCCCCCCCACCCCACCCCCACCCCCCACCCCATCTTTTTACACTGCTGCTACTCTGTTAATTATTTATGCATAGTCACTTTAACTCTACCCACATGTACATATTACTTCAACTACCTCAACTAGCTGGTGCCCCCGCACATTGACTCTGCACCAGTACCCCCTTGTATATATATAGCCTCCCTACTGTTATTTTATTTTACTTCTGCTCTTTTTTTCTCAACACTTTTTTGTTGTTGTTTTATTTGACTTTTTTATTAAAAATAAATGCACTGTTGGTTAAGGGCTGTAAATAAGCATTTCACTGTAATGTCTGCACCTGTAGTATTCGGCGCATGTGGCCAATACAATTTGATTTGAATTGATTTGATTTGAGATACCCACATCAAATACAAAATGCAAATACTGTGGTAACCAGGCTACTTGACACGCTGTGCTTGCCTGCAACCAACAACAAGGACTAATGCAGTTACTATCCACACATCCTAAGCATTTGCTTTCAGTGGAAAAATTGTGCTATTATTGGCATGTTTGGTACACTTATTGTCATTCAGGTTATTCAATTCAAATTGAAATCCAACCTTGTCCAACCTTGTCTGATATTGAAATAGTTTTTTGATGATACTTTGCCTTGCAAAAGTATTCATCACCCTTGGCGCTTTTCCTATTTTGTTGCATTACAACCTTTAATTTAAATTGATTTTTATTTGAATTTCATGTAATGGACATACACAAAATAGTCCAAATTGGTGAAGTAAAATGAAAAAAATAACTTATTTCAAAGAATTCTAAAAAATAAGTAACGGAAAAGTGGTGTGTGCATATGTATTCACTCCCTTTGCTATGAAGCCCCTAAATAAGATTGGGTGCAACCAATTACCTTCAGAAGTCACATAATTAGTTAAATAAAGTCCACCTGTGTGAAATCTAAGTGTCACATGATCTCAGTATGTATACACCTGTTCTGAAAGGCACCAGAGTCTGCAACACCACTAAGCAAGGGGCACCACCAAGCAAGCGGCACCATGAAGACAAAGGAGCTCTCCAAACAGGTCAGGGAAAAAGTTGTGGAGAAGTAGGGATCAGGGTTGGGTTATAAAAAAATATCTGAAACTTTGAACATCCCACGGAGCACCATTAAATCCATTATTTAAAAAATGGAAAGAATATGGCACCACAACAAACCTGCCAAGAGAGGGCCGCCCACCAAAACTCACGGACCAGGCAAGGAGGGCATTAATCAGAGAGGCAACAAAGACACCAAAGATAACCCTGAAGGAGCTGCAAAGCTCCACAGTGGAGATTGGAGTATCTGTCCATAGGACCACTTTAAGCTGTATACGCCACAAAGCTGGGCTTTACGGAAGAGTGGCCAGAAAAAAGCCATTACTTAAAGAAAAAATAAGCAAACACGTTTGGTATTCGCCAAAAGGCATGTGGGAGACTCCCCAGACTTATGGAAGAAGGTACTCTGGTCAGATGAGACTAAAATTGAGCTTTTTGGCCATCAAGGAAAACGCTATGTCTGGGGAAAACCCAACACCTCTCATCACACGGAGAACACCATCCCCACAGTGAAGCATGGTGGTGTCACAGTGCTGTGAATGGGTGTGGAAGCTCATGAAGCTCATGAAAATAAGCGAACCGAAACGGGTAGCGCAACCACGACACGAACAATCACACACAACACAAACCTAACAACAAGGAAACTAAATAGGGTGCTAATTGAGACCTAACACAAAACAGGTGTGACTAACAGACAAAATCAAACAAACAAGAAACATCGAGCGGTGGCAGCTAGAACTCCGGAGACGACGACCGGCGAAACCTGCCCGAACAAGGAGGAGGAGCCGCCTCGGCCGAAACCGTGACAGTACCCCCACCTTGACGCGCGGATCCAGCCGCGCGCCGCCTCCGGCCTCGGGGACGACCAGGGGGACGCGGCGCAGGGCGTGCAGGATGACCACGATGGAATTCGGTCATCAGGGACGGATCCAGAATGTCCCTCCTTGGCACCCAGCACCGCTCCTCTGGACCGTACCCCTCCCACTCCACGAGATATTGGAGACCCCCCATCCGGCGTCTCGAATCCAGGATGGTCCGAACCGTGTACGCCGGAGCCCCCTCGATGTCCAACGGGGGCGGAGGAGTCTCCTCAATCTCAAAGTCCTGGAGTGGACCAGCTACCACCGGCCTGAGGAGAGACACATGGAACGAGGGGTTAATCTTCTTGTAATCAATAGGTAGTTCTAACCTGTAACTCACCTCGTTCAATCTCCTCAGGACTTTAAAAGGCCCCACAAACCGCCGACCCAGCTTCCGGCAGGGCAGGCGGAGGGGCAGGTTCCTGGTTGAGAGCCAGACTCGAGCTCCAGGTGCGTACACTGGCCCCTCACTGCGATGTAGGTCGGCGCTCGTCTTCTGTTGACGTATGGCACGCTGCAGATGGACGTGTGCAGCGTCCCACGTCTCCTCCGAGCGCCGCACCCACTCATCCACAGCGGGGGCCTCGATCTGGCTCTCATGCCATGGTGCCAGAACCGGCTGGTACCCTAATACACACTGAAAAGGGGTTAGTTGGGTGGAGGAGTGGCGGAGAGAGTTCTGTGCCATCTCGGCCCAGGGCACATATCTCGCCCACTCCTCCGGCCGGCCCTGACAATATGACCTCAGAAACCTACCCACATCCTGGTTGACTCGTTCAACCTGCCCATTACTCTCCGGGTGGTAACCCGAGGTAAGGCTCACCGAGACCCCCAAATGTTCCATAAATGCTCTCCAGACTCTAGAGGTAAACTGGGGGCCTAGATCGGACACTATATCCTCGGGCACCCCGTAATGCCGGAAGACGTGAGTAAATAGAGCCTCAGCGGTCTGTAGGACCGTAGGAAGACCCGGCATGGGAAGGAGACGACAGGCCTTCGAGAACCGATCCACAACGACCAGGATGGTGGTATTCCCCTGGGAGGAGGGAAGATCGGTAACAAAATCCACCAAGAGGTGAGACCAGGGTCATTGTGGAACGGGCAGGGGCTGTAATTTACCCCTGGGCAAGTGTCTGGGCGCCTTACACTGGGCACATACTGAGCAGGAGGAGACATAAACCCTCACATCCCTGGCTAACGTTGGCCACCAGTACTTCGTACTAAGGCAGTGCACCGTCCGGCCAATACCCGGATGTCCAGAGGAGGGGGACGTGTGAGCCCAATAAATCAGCCGATCCCGGACCTCGTCGAGCGGGACGTACACCCGACCCACCGGACACTGTGGAGGACTAGGCTCGGTGCGTAACGCCCGCTCGATCTCCGCATCGACCTCCCACACCACCGGTGCCACCAGACAAGACTCCGGTAGTATGGGAATGGACTCCACGCACCTCTTCTCCGTGTCATACCGACGGGACAGAGCATCTGCCTTCCCGTTCTGGGACCCAGGGATGTAAGTGATCTTGAACACAAACCGGGCGAGAAACATAGTCCATCGAGCCTGGCGAGGATTCTAGTCTCCTAGCTGCCCGAATGTACTCCAGGTTACGATGGTCGGTCAGAATGAGGAAAGGGTGCTGAGCCCCCTCAAGCCAATGCCTCCACACCTTTAGGGCCTGTACTACGGCTAACAGCTCCCTGTCCCCTACGTCATAATTCCGCTCCGCCGGACTGAGCTTCTTAGAATAAAAAGCACAGGGGCGGAGCTTAGGTGGTGTACCGGATCGTTGAGAAAGAACTGCCCCGATACCGGCCTCAGACGCGTCCACCTCAACTTGGAAGGGTAAAGTGGGATCCGGGTGCGCCAACACCGGGGCCGAGGTAAACAGGTCCTTCAGTCTCCCAAAGGCCCTGTCCGCCTCAGCTGACCACTGCAAGCGCACCGGACCCCCCTTCAGAAGAGACGTTATGGGAGCTGCCACCTGTCCAAAACCCCGGATAAACCTCCGGTAGTAATTCGCAAAACCCAAGAACCGCTGCACCTCTTTAACCGTAGTTGGGGTTTGCCAATTACGCACGGCGGACACTCGGTCCACCTCCATTCTCACCCCTGACGCAGACAACTGGTAACCCAAAAAGGAAACTGACTCCTGGAAGAACAGACATTTCTCAGCTTTGACATACAGGTCATGCTCCAACAGTCTCCTCAATACCCTGCGCACCAGGGCTACATGCTCGGCCCGAGTAGCACTGTACACAAGAATATCATCTATGTACACCACTACTCCCTGCGCCTGCATGTCCCGGAAAAGTTCGTCTACAAACGATTGGAAGACTGATGGAGCATTCATTAACCCATATGGCATGACGAGATACTCGTAATGGCCGGATGTAGTACTAAATGCTGTCTTCCACTCATCGCCCTCCCTAATGCGCACCAAGTTATGTGCGCTCCTGAGATCCAATTTTGTGAAGAACCTTGCCCCGTGTAAGGACTCCGTCATGGTCCCAATCAGAGGAAGTGGATAGCTGTACTTCACCGTCACCTGATTGAGACTGCGGTAATCAATACACGGACGCAAACCTCCATCCTTTTTCTTCACAAAAAAGAAGCTTGAGGACGCGGGAGAAGTGGAGGCCCGTATGTATCCCTGTCCCAGAGACTCGGCAATGTAAGTCTCCATTGCCCTTTTCTCCTCCTGTGACAAAGGATACACATGGCTCCGCGGAAGCGCTGCTCCTGTCTGGAGGTCTATCGCCCAATCCCCCTGTCTATGAGGTGGCAACTGTGCCGCTCTGGTCTTACTGAACACGAGCGCCAAATCCTCATACTCAGGAGGAATGTGCAGTGCTGGCATCTGGTTCGGACTCTCCACCGAGGTCGCCCCTACGGAAACACCCAGACATAACCCCTCACACTGAGCAGACCACCCTTTAAGAGCTTTCTCTCGCCACGAAATAGTAGGATCATGGGTCATCAACCAGGGAAGCCCCAGTACCACCGGATACGCAGGAGAGTCGATAAGATAGAGTTGTATCGTCTCCTCATGACCCCCCTGCGTCATCATCCTAAGTGGCGCTGTGACCTCCCCAATCAACCCAGATCCTAACGGACGACTATCTAGGGCATGTACAGGAAAGGGTTTTTCGACTGGAAGAAGGGGAATCCCTAACTTAACACAGAATCTCCGGTCTACAAAATTCCCAGCTGCGCCTGAATCGACTAGCGCCTTATGCTGGGACCGAGGTGCAACCTGTGGGAAACAAACAGGTAAGGTAATGTGAACGACAGAAAGCTCTGGGTAAGTAGGGCGCCTATTCACCTGGGTGGGCCCCCCACTGTATGACCTGCTCTCTCCCTCACCAGGGGACCCTCCCCAGCACCTAGCCGCGGTGTGCCCTCCGCGCCCACACTTGGTGCAGGAGACTGCCCCCCTCGGGCTCCTACCTCTTCTCCCTCTAGCGCCAGCACCTCCAAGCTCCATCGGACACTGCTCGGAGGCGCTGGAGGGTGGAATGGGGGGCCCCCATCTGGGACGTCCGCGGGTCGCCAGCAGGTTGTCCAGTCGAATGGCCATGTCCACCAGCTGGTCAAATGTTAGTGTACTGTCCCTGCAGGCCAACTCCCTGCGGACGTCCTCCCGAAGGCTACATCGAAAGTGGTCTATGAGGGCCCTCTCATTTCACCCCGCATCAGCCGCTAGAGTCCGGAACTCCAGCGCGAATGCCTGAGCGCTCCTCATCTCCTGTCGGAGGTGGAATAGACGTTCCCCCGCCACTCTCCCCTCTGGTGGATGGTCGAAGACCGCACGGAAGTGACGGGAGAACTCTGCATAGGTGACGGTGGCGGCGTCTATTCCCCTCCACTCGGCGTTGGCCCACTCCAACGCCTTGCCGGTGAGACAGGAGATGAGGGCGGAAACGCTCTCGTATCCCGAGGGCGCCGGGTGTATGGTGGCAATGTAGAGCTCCACTTGTAGGAGGAACCCCTGACACCCGGCAGCGGTGCCGTCGTACGCCCTCGGGAGCGAGAGCCGAATCCCACTGGTTTCCGGTCGATGGACGGGCTGGTAATCCGGTGGTGAAGGTGATGGTGCGATAGGTGGGGCTATGGGAACCCTGCTGGTCTCCCATCGACGAAGGGTGTCCATGACGCCCTCCAAGGCGTGGCCGATACGGTTGATCCGGTGCTCGTGTCCAAGGAGACGCTCCTCCATGGGGTCGACGGGTGCTCCTGCTGATTCCATCTAGTGGTGTGGAATCAGGCGCAGGCAGCAGAGGGTAAGTCCAACAAGACTTTACTGAGCACGAAAAGTAATCCAAAACAGCCCGGAGGCAAAAGACGCACACAGGCGTAATACAAGCGCACACACAGGTGCGTAAATTCTCCTCACACAACAAGGAGGAAGCTCATGAAAATAAGCGTACCGAAACGGGTAGCGCAACCACGACACGAACAATCACACACAACACAAACCTAACAACAAGGAAACTAAATAGGGTGCTAATTGAGACCTAATACAAAACAGGTGTGACTAACAGACAAAACCAAACAAACAAGAAACATCGAGCGGTGGCAGCTAGAACTCCGGAGACGACGACCGGCGAAACCTGCCCGAACAAGGAGGAGGAGCCGCCTCGGCCGAAACCGTGACAGGTGGTGGCAGCATCATGCTGTGGGAATGTTTTTCATCGGCAGGGACTGGGAAACTGGTCAGAATTGAAGGAATGATGGATGGAGCTAAATACAGGGAAATTCTTGCTGCAGAGGATAGGTTCAATAGAGTTACCAGCCTCAGAAACTGCATCCCAAATAAATGCTTCACAGAGTTCAAGTAACAGACACATCTCAACATCAACTGTTCAGAAGAGACTGCATGAATCAGGCCTTCATGGTCGAATTGCTGCAAAGAAACCACTACTGAAGGACACCAATAAGAAGAAGAGACTTGCTTGGACCAAGAAACATGATCAATGGTCATTAGACCGGTGGAAATCTGTCCTTTGGTCTGATGAGTCCAAATGTGAGATTTTTGGTCGCAGAGTAGGTGAACGGATGAACGGATGATCTCTGCATGTGTGTTTCCCACCGTGAAGCATGGAGGAGGAGGTGTGATGGTGTGGGGGTGCTTTGCTGGTGACACTGTCAGTGATTTATTTAGAATTCAAGGCACACTTAACCAGAATGGCTACCAAAGCATTTTGCAGTAATACGCCATCCTATCTGGTTTGCACTTAGTGGGACTATCATTTATTTTTCAACAGGTCAATGATCCAACACACCTCCAGGCTGTGTAAGGGCTATTTGACCAAGAAGGAGAATGATGGAGTGCTGCATCAGATGACCTGGGCTCCACAATCACCCAATCTCAACCCAATTGAGATGGTTTAGGATGAGTTGGCCCGCAGAGTGAAGGAAAATCAGTCAACAAGTGCTTAGAATATGTGGGAACTCCTTCAAGACTGTTGGAAAATATATTTTGATTTGTTTAACACATTTTTGGTTACTACATGATTCCATATTTGTTATTTCATAGTTTTGATGTCTTCACTATTATTCTACAATGTAGAAAATAGTAAAAAAGAAAGGAAAACCGTTGAATGAGTAGGTGTGTCCAAACTTTTGACTGGTACTGTGCTTCTATAAATGTTTTCAAGTAGAACCGGGGGACCTTTAGACGAGTCTTGTGAGACCTGTGGGAGTCCTTGAGAAAAACCTTTCCACTGAGGGGTCATATTAAGGGTTATTAAGGGTTACCGTTCGGACGCTACAGACGGCTTTGTGAGAAGACGGATTTTCGGGATGTCTCATTGTCTGACAAACACCGCTCTAGCTATGTCACCTTTCACCGCAAATGTGGAAGTGAGACATAGGTGGATCCGGTGGATTGAGACGCATCCAATATCTCTAGCTTAAATTGACAGATTTTAATGGGGATTTTTATATTATGCTAATTAGATGTTCCATGGTGGCGAGGACATCAACTTTAGGGGGTTAAGATTCACACACACACTTCAGCAGTCAGTGTCGCAACTGCTTTGAACAATTAAATATGTACTCACTTACAGCGGATGTGACTCTCGACCCATACACTGCACACCCCAGACTTACTGTATCTGTCATTAAAATTTGGAGACCTACGGAGAGAAAAGGCAACTGAGAAGAGGTTTGAGGAAAAGCACTGTGTCTTGGGTGTAAAGGGATATGATACAGGTTACGGGGAGGGTGACCAGGTAAAGAAGACTCAATGGAGTGTTGGAGTCACCCAGGACCAGTGGTGGAAAAAGTACCCACTTGTCATACTTGAGTAAAAGTAAAAATACCTTAAAAGAAACTTACTCAATAAAAGTCAAAGTCACCCAGTAAAATAGTACTTGAGTAGAAGTCTAAAAGTATTTGGTTTTAAATGTACTTAAGTATCAAAAGTAAAAGTAAAATTAAAAATCATTTCAAATTGCTTATTTTAAGCAAACCAGACGGCAAGATTACGTGATTTTTTATTTATTTACGGATGGCCAGGGCACACTTCAACACTCAGACATAATTTACAAACGAAGCATTTGTGTTTAGTGAGTCTGCCAGATCAGAGATCAGAGGCAGTAGGGATGACTGGGGATGATAAGTGTGTGAATTAGACCATTTTTCCTGTCCTGATATGCGTTTCAAACTGTAACCAGTACTTTTGGGTGTCGGGGAAAATGTAAGGAGTAAAAAGTACATGATTTTCTTTAGGAATGTAGTGAAGTAAAAGTAAAAGTTGTCAAAAATAGAAATAGTAAAGTAAAGTACAGACACCCCCCAAAAATACTTAAATAGTACTTTAAAGTATTTATACTTAAGTACTTTACACCACTGCTAAAAGCCTAATGTCATTCCCATTGAACTGAAAACCTGTGGAGCTGGGAGTGTCAGTGGACTATGGTTTTATCTGTGGTTTTATTTGACCATGGGGAAAACAGCTGATGCGTAGAGTGCAATGCGGATTATAGTCCATTGCTTGAGCAATTGTTCAGCTTTAGCAATGATTAACTTTGTGAAGATTGAGTTACTTCAATCTTTTACTTTCTTTGTCCCACACACACTGATCTGAGCGATGTGAGATGGAACATTTTGCCCTTTTTGAGAGCTGTAAGCCTACTGTTTTCTAATGTTTTAAATGTAACTGTAAAAATCTACTAAAATGTCTGTTTTGATTCTGTACATACTCATTACTGTAAAGTGAGTATCCCTCATTATAAAGATGTTGTCACAAGCTGATG
This sequence comes from Coregonus lavaretus, assembly GCF_964263955.1. Classification (NCBI taxonomy): domain Eukaryota; kingdom Metazoa; phylum Chordata; class Actinopteri; order Salmoniformes; family Salmonidae; genus Coregonus; species Coregonus lavaretus. Next base: position 5,493,004 of record NC_140026.1, read on the forward strand.
TGGATGCAGTGTTGGAGTCAGGTGCAGGACACAGAAGATCAGTCAAAACGACTCTACTAGTCAACAAGACAATACAAAATAACGGGCCTCAAAAACTGGAGGCGAGCAATTACGCATACAGTGCGTAAATACACTATAAACACGAGAACAAATACCATACATCAACGGACAGGCGGACAATCACACACAACTGCAAACAAAACTAAAGGAAACTTATAGGTGACCTAATCCATACATAACACGAAACAGGTGCACTAACAAGACAACACCAAACAAACATCGAGACATCAAGCGGTAGTAGCTAGTACTCCGGGGACGACGAACGCCGAAGCCTGCCCGAGCAAGGAGGAGGAGCAGTCTCGGCGGAATTCGTGACAGTACCCCCCCCCCTTGACGCGCGGCTCCAGCCGTGCGCTGACCCCGGTCTCGGGGACGGCCAGGAGGACGCGGAGCAGGGCGCGTGGGATGACTACGGTGTAACTCAGTCAGGAGGGATGGATCTAAAATGTCCCTCCTAGGCACCCAGCACCATTCCTCCGGGCCATACCCCTCCCACTCCACGAGATATTGTAGACCCCCCATCCGACGTCTCGAATCCACGATGGACCGGACCGAGTACGCCGGAGCCCCCTCGATGTCCAGTTGGGGCGGAGGAGTCTCTCTTATCTCATTGTCCTGGAGTGGAACAGCTACCACCGGCCTGAGGAGAGACACATGGAACGAGGGGTTAATGTGATAATCATTAGGCAGTTGTAACTTGTAGCAAACCTCGTTCAATCTCCTCAGGACTTTAAATGGCCCCACAAACCGCCGACCCAGCTTCCGGCAGGGCAGGCGAAGGGGCAGGTTTCGAGTCGAGAGCCAGACTCGATCTCCAGGTGCGTATACTGGACCCTCACTGAGGTGGAGATCGGCGCTCGCCTTCTGCCGACGGATGGCCCGCTGCAGATGGACGTGTGCAGCGTTCCACATCTCCTCCGAGCGCCGAAACCACTCATCCACCACAGGAGCATCGATCTGGCTCTGATGCCATGGTGCCAGAACCGGCTGATACCCTAACACCCACTGGAAAGGGGTCAGGTTAGTAGAGGAGTGGCGAAGAGAGTTCTGAGCCATCTCTGCCCAGGGGATATACCCCGACCACTCCTCCTACCGGCCCTGGCAATATGATCTCAGAAACCTACCCACATCCTGGTTCACTCTCTCCACCTGCCCATTACTATCAGGGTGGAACCCCGAGGTAAGGCTAACCGAGACCCCCAAGCGTTCCATGAACGCCCTCCAGACTCTAGAGGTGAATTGGGGACCCCGATCAGACACTATATCCTCGGGAACCCCGTAGTGCCGGAAGATGTGGGTAAACAAAGCCTCAGCAGTCTCTAGGGCAGTAGGGAGACCCGGCATTGGGATGAGACGACAGGCCTTAGAGAACCGATCCACAATGACCAGAATAGTGGTATTCCCCTGAGAGGGGGGAAGGTCCGTAACAAAGTTCACCGAGAGGTGAGACCACGGCCGTTGTGGAACGGGCAGGGGGTTGTAACTTCCCCCTGGGCAGGTGTCTAGGCGCCTTACACTGAGCGCACACCGAGCAGGAGGAGACATAAACCCTCACGTCCCTAGCCAATGTTGGCCACCAGTACTTAACACTAAGGCAGTGCACTGTCCGGCCAATACCTGGATGTCCAGAGGAGGGTGACAAATGACGCGATCACGGACCTCGAGCGGCACGTACGTCCGACCCACTGGACACTCTGGGGGAGTAGGGTCGGTGCGTAACGCCCGCTGGGACGGAGCTTAGGAGGCGTGCTTGAGCGTTGCGACAGTACTGCCCCAATCCCGGCCTCTGACGCGTCCACCTCTACCTGGAACGCTAAAGCGGGGACCGGGTGCGCCAGCACCGGAGCCGAAGTGAACAGGTCCTTCAGTTTACCAAATGCCCTGTCCGCTTCAGCCGACCACTGCAAACGCACCGGGCCCCCCTTCAGCAGGGAAGTAATGGGAGCTGCTGCCTGTCCAAAACCCCGGATAAACCTCCGGTAGTAATTGGCAAACCCCAAAAACTGCTACACCTCTTTAACAGTGGTTGGGGTTTGCCAATTACGCACGGCTGACACACGGTCAATCTCCATCTTCACCCCTGACGCGGACAACCGATGACCCAAGAAGGAGATGGACTCCTGGAAAAACAGACATTTCTCTGCCTTGACATACAAGTCATGCTTCAACAGCCTACCCAACACTCGGCGCACCAGGGCTACATGCTCGGCTCGTGTAGAAGAGTACACTAGGATGTCGTCAATGTACATATGTACTTATAGGCGCTCCTGAGATCCAGTTTTGTGAAGAAACGCGCTCCGCGTAATGATTCAGTCATACTCGCAATCAGAGGAAGAGGGTAACTGTATTTAACCGTGATCTGATTGAGACTACGATAATCAATACACGGGCGCAACCCTCCATCCTTCTTCTTCACAAAAAAGAAACTCTTGAGACAGAGGATACACATGGCTCCGCGGGAGTGCTGCACCTGTCTGGAGGCTTATCGCACAATCTCCCTGTCTATGAGGTGGCAATCGCGTCGCCCTAGTCTTGCTGAACACGAGTGCCAAATCCTCATACTCAGGGGGAATGTGCATTGCGGGCACTTGGTTCGGACTCTCCACCGTGGTCGCCCCCAATGGAAACACCTAAACATCGCCCAACACACTGGTCAGACCACTCCTTGAGAGCCCTCTGTTGCCACGAAATGGTGGAGTCATGGGTGATTAACCAAGGAAGCCCCAGCACCACGGGATACGCAGGAGAATCAATCAGGTACAACTGAATGATCTCCTCATGACCCCCCTGCGTCTTCATCTTTAGTGGCGCTGTGACCTCCCTAATCAACCCAGATCCCAACGGGCAGCTATCTAGGGCATGGACAGGGAAGGGTGCATCAACGGGCAGGAGGGGAATCCCTAACTTAATACAACATTTCTGATCAATAAAATTCCCAGCTGCGCCTGAATCGACTAGCGCCTTATGCTGGGAATGAGATGCAACCTGAGGAAATACCACAGGTATACACAAGTGAACAACAGAGTGCTCTGTGTGAGTGGGGCGCCTACTCACCTGGAATGACTCCCCAGTGCGTGACCTGTTGCCCCGACTCCCTGGAGACCCTCCCCAGCACCTAGCCGCAGTGTGTCCTCCACGGCCACAGTTGGTGCAGGGGACGGCCCCCCTCGGGCTCTCTCTCCTCCTCTCTCTAGCGCCAGCACCCCCGAGCTCCATAGGGCTAGGCTCGGAGATGCTGGGAGATGGAATGGATGGCCCCAACTCGGGACGTCCGCGAGTGGCCAGCAGGGTATCCAGACGGATGGACATGTCCACCAGCTGGTCGAAGGATAGAGTGGTGTCCCTGCAGGCCAGCTCTCGTCGAACGTCCTCACGTAGGCTACACCGATAGTGGTCGATGAGGGCCCTCTCATTCCACCCCACAACCGCCGCTAGAATCCGGAAATCCAGGGCGAACTCCTGTGCGCTCCTCTTCCCCTGTCGGAGGTGGAACAGACGCTCCCCCGCCGCTTTACCCTCAGGAGGGTGATCGAACACAGCCCTGAAGCGGCGGGAGAACTCTGCGTCTATTCCCCTCCATTCGGCGTTGGCCCACTCCAACGCCTTGCCGCAGAGACAGGAGATGAGGGCGGAAACGATCTCGTATCCCGAGGGCGCCGGGTGTATGGTGGCCAGGTAGAGTTCCACCTGAAGGAGGAACCCCTGACACCCGGCTGCGGTGCCATTATACGCCCTCGGGAGCGAGAGCCGAATCCCACTGGACTCTGGAGCTGGTCTGGTGGGGCTGGCCGATGGTGGTGGTAAGGTAGGAGGAGGTGTGGGCACGCCTCCCCTTTCCCATCGGCGCAGGGTGTTCATCACCTCTTGCATGGCGGAGCCGAGTTGCTGGATCCTGGCGTCCTGGCAGCTGACCCGATCCTCCAGCGACTCGGTCGCCGCCGCTGCTCCTGCTGACTCCATAGTATTGGTGTGTGATTCTGTCACAAGCTGATGTGGATAGGTGTTGGAGTCAGGCGCAGGACACAGAAGCTCAGTCAAAACGACTCTACTAGTCAACAAGACAATACAAAATAACGGGCCTCAAACACTGGAGGCGAGCGATTACGCATACAGTGCGTAAATACACTATAAACACGAGAACAAATACCATACATCAACGGACAGGCGGACAATCACACACAACTGCAAACAAAACTAAAGGAAACTTATAGGTGACCTAATCAATACATAACACGAAACAGGTGCACTAACAAGACAAGACCAAACAAACATCGAGACATCAAGAGGTAGTAGCTAGTACTCCGGGGACGACGAACGCTGAAGCCTGCCCGAGCAAGGAGGAGGAGCAGTCTCGGCAGAATTCGTGACAGATGTATACACTAACAAATTCTGTTTTGTCAGATTTATGTTTTGTCATTCATATTGTATAGTCATAGTTCTTTTAAAAATAAGTCATATAATCACTTTATATCCCAGACTGATTGAACTAAAATATTGGTAGAAATATCTGTAATGATAATATGGTGAAACTAGATGTTACACTGGACAACTAACTACAGGCTTCACTGGGCCGATGTATTATGTCAAGTCTCTGGCTAACTACAGCGCCTTAGGAAAGTATTCAGACCCCTTGACTTTTTCCACATTTTGTTATGTTACAGCCTTATTCTAAAATTGATTAAATAAATACAAAAGCCTCAACAATCTACACACAATACCACATAATGACAAAGCAAAAACAGGCTTTTAGCTTGTTTTGCTAATTTATCAAAAATTAAAAACAGAAATAACTTATTTACAGAAGTATTCAGACCCTTTGCTATGAGACTCGATAATGAGCTCAGGTGCATCCTGTTTCCATTGATCATCTTTGAAATGTTTCTACAACTTGATTGGAGGCCACCTGTGGTAAATTCAATTGATTGGACATGATTTGGAAAGGCACACGTGTCTATATAAAGTCCCACAGTTGACAGTGCTTGTTGGAGAAGAAACCAAGCCATGAGGTCGAAGGAATTGTCTGTAGAGCTCTGAGACAGGATTGTGTCGAGGCAGTATTGTAGGTCCCCAAGAGCACAGTGGCCTCCATCATTCTTAAATGGAAGAGGTTTGGAACCACCAAGAATCTTCCTAGACCTGGCCGCCCGGCCAAACTGAGCAATCGGGGGAGAAGGGCCTTGGTCAGGGAGGTGACCAAGAACACAATGGTCTCTCTGACAGAGCTCTAGAGTTCCTCTGTGGAGATGGGGGAACCTTCCAGACGGACAATCATCTCTGCAGCACTCCACCAATCAGGCCTTTATGGTAGAGTGGCCAGACGGAAGCCACTCCTCAGTAAAAGGCACATGATAGGCCGCTTGGAGTTTGCCAAAAGGCCCCTAAACACGCTCAGACCATGAGAAACAAGATTCTCTGGTCTGATGAAACCAAGATTTAACTATTTTGCCTGAATGCCAAGCGTCACGTCTGGAGGAAACCTGACACCATCCCTACGGTGAAGCATGGTGGTGGCAGCATCATGCTGTGGGGATGTTTTTGAGCGGCATGGACTGGAAGACTAGTCAGGATTGAGGCAACGATGAACGGAACAAAGTACAGAGAGATCCTTGATGAAAACTTGCTCCAGAGCGCTCAGGACCTCAGACTGGGGTGAAGGTTCACCTTGCAACAGGACAACAACCCTAAGCACACAGGCTTCAGGACAAGTCTCTGAATGTCCTTGATTGGCCCAGCCAGAGCCCGGACTTAAACCCGATCGAACATCTCTGGCAAGATCTGAAAATAGCTTTGCAGCAATGCTCCCAATCCAACCTGACAGAGCTTGAGAGGATCTGCAGAGAAGAATGGGAGAAACTCCCCAAATACAGGTGTGCCAAGCTTGTAACATCATACCCAAGACGACTTGAGGCTGTAATTGCTGCCAAAGGGGCTTCGACAAAGTACTGAGTAAAGGGTCTGAATACTTATGTAAATGTGACATTTCCGTTTTAATTTTTTTTATACAGTGGGGCAAAAAAGTATTTAGTCAACCACCAATTGTGCAAGTTCTCCCACTTAAAAAGATGAGAGAGGCCTGTAATTTTCATCATAGGTACACGTCAACTATGAAAGACAAAATGAGAAAAAAAAATCCAGAAAATCACATTATAGGATTTTTAATGAATTTATTTGCAAATTATGGTGGAAAATAAGTATTTGGTCAATAACAAAAGTTTTGTCAATACTTTGTTATATACCCTTTGTTGGCAATGACACAGGTCAAACGTTTTCTGTAAGTCTTCACAAGGTTTTCACACACTGTTGGTGGTATTTTGGCCCATTCCTCCATGCAGATCTCCTCTAGAGCAGTGATGTTTTGGGGCTGTCGCTGGGCAACACGGACTTTCAACTCCTTCCAAAGATTTTCTATGGGGTTGAGATCTGGAGACTGGCTAGGCCACTCCAGGACCTTGAAATGCTTCTTACGAAGCCACTCCTTCGTTGCCCGGGCGGTGTGTTTGGGATCATTGTCATGCTGAAAGACCCAGCCATGTTTCATCTTCAATGCCCTTGCTGATGGAAGGAGGTTTTCACTCAAAATCTCACGATACATGGCCCCATTCATTCTTTCCTTTACACGGATCAGTCGTCCTGGTCCCTTTGCAGAAAAACAGCTCCAAAGCATGATGTTTCCACCCCCATGCTTCACAGTAGGTATGGTGTTCTCTCAGCATTCTTTGTCCTCCAAACACGACGAGTTGAGTTTTTACCAAAAAGTTATATTTTGGTTTCATCTGACCATATGACATTCTCCCAATCCTCTTCTGGATCATCCAAATGCACTCTAGCAAACTTCAGACGGGCCTGGATATGTACTGGCTTAAGCAGGGGGACACGTCTTGCACTGCAGGATTTGAGTCCCTGGCGGCGTAGTGTGTTACTGATGGTAGGCTTTGTTACTTTGTTCCCAGCTCTCTGCAGGTCATTCACTAGGTCCCCCCGTGTGGTTCTGGGATTTTTGCTCACCGTTCTTGTGATCAATTTGACCCCACGGGGTGAGATCTTGCGTGGAGCCCCAGATCGAGGGAGATTATCAGTGGTCTTGTATGTCTTCCATTTCCTAATAATTGCTCCCACAGTTGATTTCTTCAAACCAAGCTGCTTACCTATTGCAGATTCAGTCTTCCCAGCCTGGTGCAGGTCTACAATTTTGTTTCTGGTGTCCTTTGACAGCTCTTTGGTCTTGGCCATAGTGGAGTTTGGAGTGTGACTGTTTGAGGTTGTGGACAGGTGTCTTTTATACTGATAACAAGTTCAAACAAGTGCCATTAATACAGGTAACGAGTGGAGGACAGAGGAGCCTCTTAAAGAAGAAGTTACAGGTCTGTGAGAGCCAGAAATCTTGCTTGTTTGTAGGTGACCAAATACTTATTTTCCACCATAATTTGCAAATAAATTCATAAAAAATCCTACAAAGTGATTTTCTGGATTTTTTTTTCTCAATTTGTCTGTCATAGTTGATGTGTACCTATGATGAAAATTACAGGCCTCTCTCATCTTTTTAAGTGGGAGAACTTGCACAATTGGTGGCTGACTAAATACTTTTTTTCCCCACTGTACATTTGATAAAATGTCTACAAACCTGTTTTTGCTTCGTCATTATGGGGTATTGTGTGTAGATTGATGAGGGGAATAAACAATTTAATCCATTTTAGAATAAGGCTGCAATGTAACAAAATGTGGGAAAAGTAAAGGGGTCTGAATACTTTCTGAATGTACTGTAGCTTGCATTGTTGGTCATTGTAAAGATAATCAAGGTTTTATGTGATGGGGGATTATTAAACTTGTCAAAACAACTACATACAAGCCAGTAGAAGGTAGTTGTTTCTCTCAATCCTAGTCATCAATAGATCTACATTCAGATACCAAATAAGATTCTGTATTTTTCACAAATCAACATTTCATGTTTTAAAACAAAAATGCTTGTTTAATGTCACACACAATAAACTACTGAAATAATGAATGTATAATACATTGATAAAGAATATGGAACGCAACATTTTAGTCATTTAGCAGATGCTCTTATCCAGAGCAATTAGGGTTAAGTGCCTTGCTCAAGGGCACATCAACAGATTTTTCCCCTAGTCGGCTCGGGGATTAGAACCAGCGACCTTTCGATTACTGGCACATCGCTCTTAACCACTAAGCTACCTGCCGCCCGTTCTTCACAATATTGATGAATCCACAATTCTTTATAGTATTTAATCGAAAATGATTGACATAGCTTTATACCACGATAAACTATTGACAGAGGGAATGTGATGAATTATGTTTTTTTATGTTGCCGTGATTTACAAAATTGTGATTGGTTTTGGATCATTGTTCCAGGGTGAGAAAAGTGGGAGGACATCATCCTCATAACTTGGTCCATTGGTAAATGAGTGGATGAGGGAACCATCTTCTGCACTAAAGAAAGTCACCTTCCTTTCCGGATAATCCAGATAGATACCGACTTTATCTGGAATTCCTACGTCAAGAACACGTTCTTCATCCTCCATGGCTTTAAGTCTTTGTCCATTGGATAGTCTGATTACCCAGAAGCCATCATTTGGTCTGAAAGCCAACGGCCCCTTCCTGTGAGCCGTTGCCTTGGCAACGCCAAGCACCCAGTCATCCTTCTCCTTCACATCCACCTCCCAGTAAGTCTTCAAAGCACGGCCCGTATTGCCCAACACAAAAGGCTCTTCATCAAAACAGTTCTCAATGTCAATGTTTCTCTGCGATGATTCACCTATCCAATGTAGTGATTTCCCATTTATCTTCAGCTTAGGGTGAGCTGTGTCCACATCCAGAGTAACATACACTGTGGAGAATAGGAAAACAACATATTTTATTCACTCATTATTTTCATTGTAATTGCATCTTTAGTGATTTAAAGATTAGGCATATAGGGCAGATAAAAAATATTTTTATTGAGTTAAAAAACAGATTCTGTTGACAGAGCGCATTACCTTCATGTGTGCGTGCTTTATTTATATCTGGTGGGGGAAAAAATGGGGGAAAAATAGCAATTCTATGTCTCACATTTCATATGAATATTATCTGAAGTTATATTGTATTTAAAAGAGATGCATTACCGAACTCTGCAGTGTCCTTCCTGGATCTCACTGATGCATCTACAATTGCAATGATAAACCAGAATGAGGTATGGAACACAAAGCTAATAACTGGGAAAGATACTGTGTAATTAACAAAAATATACATCTGACTTAATTTGTATGCACATGGATAAGATGCCGCACTAGGGTAAGTTGGTGCAAAGTTGGTGCTTACCCAGAATATATACAGCATCATTTGTATTAATGTAGTATATTTCTCACCATTTCTAGGAGATGGGTTGAGCTGCGTTTCTGTCTGTAAAGGGTTGTCTAGCTCTGCAGTTGAGTCATAACCTTCATATCACCAAAACAATAGAATATTCCTTAAATAATTTAAATAAACATTCTTCATCTGAAATATTTGTCAGACCATACTGTATAACTGCACATGCTTTCCATCAATTTTATGTTTTTGTTGTTTATTAAACAAAACATGCATGGATAATACGAGACCCCCCCACACACACACTTCCTCCCCTATGTATAACATAAAACACTAAAATATTGAGTCCTTAAGAATCAGATATCATATTTTAAATCTACCAACTCTCAATTGTCCTCTTTTGAAATAATGATCCAGTAAAAGTATTTACATTAAGAGATTAAAAGCTTACCCTTGTTTGTTGAACCCCCTGTTCAATTATACATTTTCTTATTTTGAAAGACAAATATCCACCATAACCTTTTTGTGGCAAAGAGAAGAAAACAAACTTACTCTGTTCTTTTGTTTTTGATCCACAACATCCTGTAAAAGAAAGAAAGAGTTGTGCTTATTTTACTCCAGTGCTATATTTACTAAAGTTATACTGAATATAGTAGTCAGGGGTAAATTCATGTATTTAGGGCTAATGATTTCGGTTTGTATATCGGAGCAGCTTTACCCATAGTGATGGTGGCTATTACCATGGTGATGGTGGCTATTACCATGGTGATGGTGGCTAAATAGTAACAGCTAACAATCAAGTAGTCCCCAGTATATCACATGATGTATTTAGGGCTGGATTCAATCCGTATCGCAGAAGTATTGCGGATCCGAGTTCCAGCTCGATTGAAATATAAAGACAATGTTCCAGCGTTCTCTGTTCCTTTTTTTCAGTTGTTTTTGGACTAAGACAAATTGAACTTTTATTAAAATATTTTTTGTTTCTTCCACTCCCTTAGTCGTGTTTTGTTTCTCTGAGTGCTGGGTTTAACCATAGCGTAACAGAACGATCTGGCCATGGACCAACAGAGAAACAGCACGGGGCAAACCAAGACAGCTTCCAACAAGCTATCCAGGCTCAAGGAACGTTGCTAGGACAGCATGACCAATTGATTCGGACTCTTTTGGAAAATAATCATCAACTGCTGAACCAGGTGACTCAGTTAACAACACAAGTCTCTAAATTGTCTGTTATCAGTTCTCCATCTCTCTCTGACCCCCAGTTTGATGCACCCCAAGTTGTTTCCTCTGACATTATGCAGGCTTCGTTCCATCGGGAACCCCCTGTCACGTCGCCTGAACCGTTCAATGGAGAATTGGACAAGTGCCAGGGATTTTTGCTTCAGTGTGACTTGATTTTTCGGCAGAGACCACTGTCGTTTTCTACTGATTCCTCTAAGGTACATTATGTTCTGGGGCTGTTAAGAGGGAGAGCTCTGGTTTGGGCTGAGGCTGTGTGCTCAAATCAAACTTTGACTGGAATGACTTTTGCAGATTTTTCTGCTAAATTGAAGACTGTTTTTGACCATCCTGACCATGTGGGTAATTCCTCCAAGAGACTTTTTAATTTGTCCCGCCAGTTTGCTGACCCTTCGGAGACCAGCGAGCCTGAGGCAGTCCTACCTTCCTCATGCGTCGTGGCGGCAGTACAGTGGGAGATCGAGTCTCTTGTGAAGACTGCACTTGCCACGGACCCGGGACCGGGTGATGGACCTCCCAACCTACTCTTTGTTCCCGAGACGGTCCGGTCTCAGGTGTTGCAATGGATTCACACCTCCCGTTTTGCTGGTCACCCTGGGATGAGACGCACGTTGACGCTGCTTAAGAAACATTTTTGGTGGCCTTCAATGGAAACTGACGTTCGGGCTTTTGTGGCAGCCTGTTCAACCTGTGCTCGGGGCAAAGCCTCCCATCAGTCCCCTTCGGGGCTGCTGCTACCCCTCCCAGTTTCCAGCCGTCCCTGGTCCCACATAGCCATGGATTTTGTCACCGGCCTACCAAAGTCTGAAGGTAATGATACTATACTTACCATTGTGGACAGATTCTCTAAATCTGTTCACTATATAGCATTACCAAAATTACCGTCTGCCAGTGAGACAGCGGACCTCCTAGTCCAACATGTATTCCGTCTCCATGGAATACCTGTGGACATCGTATCTGATAGAGGCCCACAGTTTACTTCCCATGTTTGGAAGGTTTTCTGTTCTGCTTTGGGTGCTTCCGTTAGTCTGTCCTCAGGGTTTCATCCCTAGACCAACGGTCAAACAGAAAGAGCCAAACAAGACCTCGAAGCAACCCTTCGTTGTGTGGCTGCTCAACATCCATCATCCTGGGCCAAACATCTGCCTTGGATAGAGTACGCCCACAACTCCCTCACCACCTCTGCCACCGGCCTTTCACCCTTCGAAGTAACCATGGGTTATCAACCCCCTCTGTTTCCTGCTCAGGAGAAGGAATTGGCTGTTCCTTCGGTTCAGGAGAACCTCCGCCGCTGCCAGAGATTGTGGAGTGAAGCTCGGGAAGTGTTGCTTCGGACCACCGACAGGAACAAGACGACAGCGGATAGGAGCAGGACTCCCGCACCTGTGTTTCATCCTGGTCAAGAAGTTTGGCTGTCATCAAAGAACGTACCTCTTCGTACCAAATCATGCAAGCTGTCTCCTCGGTACCTGGGTCCGTTTGTGGTGGAGTCCATCGTTAACCCCGCTGCGGTTCGTTTGAAGTTGCCTTCAGCCATGAAGATACACCCTACTTTCCACGTCTCCCAACTGAAACCTGTGTCCTCCAGCCTTTTGTGTCCGCCGGCAGATCCACCTCCACCTGTTCGCCTCATTGACGACCATCCGGCCTACACCGTCAGTAGGCTCCTGGACTCTCGGAGGCGGGGTAGGGGTCTCCAATACCTAGTCGATTGGGAAGGTTATGGACCAGAGGAGAGGACTTGGGTCCCTAAGCGTTTTGTGTTGGATCCTCAGCTGATCACGGACTTCCATCACGACAACCCTGACAGGCCTGGTGGGTCGCCAGGTGGCGACCATTGAGGGGGGATACTGTTATGTGGGCAGCTTGTCTCTCCCTTTTCTGTTTCCCTTCCTCCTTGTTTTGTCCCCTCTTTGTCTGTTGTATCTGTATGTGTGTTTGTCCCGATTATGTTGGTGCGTCTGCCGGTGTGTGTCTGGAGTGGATCGGGGGGCGTGCTCAGGATCTGCCTCTCCTGTGCAGCTGCGGGTTGTTTCCAGTGATTCCTGCCTACGCAGCTCCATCCTATTCTCTCATGAACCTGCACTACTAATTCCTGGGCATGGCTCTCCACCGGCGCCAGATCATTGTTCTTACTAGAGCGGTAACTTGGCTCACCAGTAGAGTTAAATTGTCTTTGTCTTCAGCCTGGCTCTTTACTCTCCTTAACCTGTCGTTTGTTTTGTCTTCAGTTCAGACAAACCTGCCTGCCTGCCTGCCTGCCTGCCTCAGCGTCTCCTTCCTCCGGAGCCGACTAGCCCACTCTGTTCCTTTTCTTCAGTTGTTTTTGGACTAAGACAAATTGAACTTTTATTAAAATAATTTTTGTTTTTTCCACTCCCTTAGTCGTGTTTTGTTTCTCTGAGTGCTGGGTTTAACCATAGCGTAAGAGTAAAGGGTTTTCTAGCTCTGCAGTTGAGTCATAACCTTCATATCACCAAAACAATAGAATATTCCTTAAATAATTTAAATAAACATTCTTCATCTGAAATATTTGTCAGACCATACTGTATAACTGCACATGCTTTCCATCAATTTTATGTTTTTGTTGTTTATTAAACAAAACATGCATGGATAATACGAGACCCCCCCACACACACACTTCCTCCCCTATGTATAACATAAAACACTAAAATATTGAGTCCTTAAAAGTCAGAGATCATATTTTAAATCTACCAACTCTCAATTGTCTTCTTTTGAAATAATGATCAAGTAAAAGTATTTACATTAAGAGATTAAAAGCCTACCAGTCTTTGTTGAATCCCCGGTGCTCTGTCCTGTATAAAGTAATACAGTGTTCAATTATATATTTTCTTCTTTTGAAAGACAAATATCCACCATAACCTTTTTGTGGCAAAGAGAAGAAAACAAACTTACTCTGTTCTTTTGTTTTTGATCCACAACATCCTGTAAAAGAAAGAAAGAGTTGTGCTTATTTTACTCCAGTGCTATATTTACTAAAGTTATACTGAATATAGTAGTCAGGGGTAAATTCATGTATTTAGGGCTAATGATTTCGGTTTGTATATCGGAGCAGCTTTACCCATAGTGATGGTGGCTATTACCATGGTGATGGTGGCTATTACCATGGTGATGGTGGCTAAATAGTAACAGCTAACAATCAAGTAGTCCCCAGTATATCACATGATGTATTTAGGGCTGGATTCAATCCGTATCGCAGAAGTATTGCGGATCCGAGTTCCAGCTCGATTGAAATATAAAGACAATGTTCCAGCGTTCTCTGTTCCTTTTTTTCAGTTGTTTTTGGACTAAGACAAATTGAACTTTTATTAAAATATTTTTTGTTTCTTCCACTCCCTTAGTCGTGTTTTGTTTCTCTGAGTGCTGGGTTTAACCATAGCGTAACAGAACGATCTGGCCATGGACCCAACAGAGAAACAGCACGGGGCAAACCAAGACAGCTTCCAACAAGCTATCCAGGCTCAAGGAACGTTGCTAGGACAGCATGACCAATTGATTCGGACTCTTTTGGAAAATAATCATCAACTGCTGAACCAGGTGACTCAGTTAACAACACAAGTCTCTAAATTGTCTGTTATCAGTTCTCCATCTCTCTCTGACCCCCAGTTTGATGCACCCCAAGTTGTTTCCTCTGACATTATGCAGGCTTCGTTCCATCGGGAACCCCCTGTCACGTCGCCTGAACCGTTCAATGGAGAATTGGACAAGTGCCAGGGATTTTTGCTTCAGTGTGACTTGATTTTTCGGCAGAGACCACTGTCGTTTTCTACTGATTCCTCTAAGGTACATTATGTTCTGGGGCTGTTAAGAGGGAGAGCTCTGGTTTGGGCTGAGGCTGTGTGCTCAAATCAAACTTTGACTGGAATGACTTTTGCAGATTTTTCTGCTAAATTGAAGACTGTTTTTGACCATCCTGACCATGTGGGTAATTCCTCCAAGATACTTTTTAATTTGTCCCGCCAGTTTGCTGACCCTTCGGAGACCAGCGAGCCTGAGGCAGTCCTACCTTCCTCATGCGTCGTGGCGGCAGTACAGTGGGAGATCGAGTCTCTTGTGAAGACTGCACTTGCCACGGACCCGGGACCGGGTGATGGACCTCCCAACCTACTCTTTGTTCCCGAGACGGTCCGGTCTCAGGTGTTGCAATGGATTCACACCTCCCGTTTTGCTGGTCACCCTGGGATGAGACGCACGTTGACGCTGCTTAAGAAACATTTTTGGTGGCCTTCAATGGAAACTGACGTTCGGGCTTTTGTGGCAGCCTGTTCAACCTGTGCTCGGGGCAAAGCCTCCCATCAGTCCCCTTCGGGGCTGCTGCTACCCCTCCCAGTTTCCAGCCGTCCCTGGTCCCACATAGCCATGGATTTTGTCACCGGCCTACCAAAGTCTGAAGGTAATGATACTATACTTACCATTGTGGACAGATTCTCTAAATCTGTTCACTATATAGCATTACCAAAATTACCGTCTGCCAGTGAGACAGCGGACCTCCTAGTCCAACATGTATTCCGTCTCCATGGAATACCTGTGGACATCGTATCTGATAGAGGCCCACAGTTTACTTCCCATGTTTGGAAGGTTTTCTGTTCTGCTTTGGGTGCTTCCGTTAGTCTGTCCTCAGGGTTTCATCCCCAGACCAACGGTCAAACAGAAAGAGCCAATCAAGACCTCGAAGCAACCCTTCGTTGTGTGGCTGCTCAACATCCATCATCCTGGGCCAAACATCTGCCTTGGATAGAGTACGCCCACAACTCCCTCACCACCTCTGCCACCGGCCTTTCACCCTTCGAAGTAACCATGGGTTATCAACCCCCTCTGTTTCCTGCTCAGGAGAAGGAATTGGCTGTTCCTTCGGTTCAGGAGAACCTCCGCCGCTGCCAGAGATTGTGGAGTGAAGCTCGGGAAGTGTTGCTTCGGACCACCGACAGGAACAAGACGACAGCGGATAGGAGCAGGACTCCCGCACCTGTGTTTCATCCTGGTCAAGAAGTTTGGCTGTCATCAAAGAACGTACCTCTTCGTACCAAATCATGCAAGCTGTCTCCTCGGTACCTGGGTCCGTTTGTGGTGGAGTCCATCGTTAACCCCGCTGCGGTTCGTTTGAAGTTGCCTTCAGGCATGAAGATACACCCTACTTTCCACGTCTCCCAACTGAAACCTGTGTCCTCCAGCCTTTTGTGTCCGCCGGCAGATCCACCTCCACCTGTTCGCCTCATTGACGACCATCCGGCCTACACCGTCAGTAGGCTCCTGGACTCTCGGAGGCGGGGTAGCGGTCTCCAATACCTAGTCGATTGGGAAGGTTATGGACCAGAGGAGAGGACTTGGGTCCCTAAGCGTTTTGTGTTGGATCCTCAGCTGATCACGGACTTCCATCACGACAACCCTGACAGGCCTGATGGGTCGCCAGGTGGCGACCATTGAGGGGGGGGTACTGTTATGTGGGCAGCTTGTCTCTCCCTTTTCTGTTTCCCTTCCTCCTTGTTTTGTCCCCTCTTTGTCTGTTGTATCTGTATGTGTGTTTGTCCCGATTATGTTGGTGCGTCTGCCGGTGTGTGTCTGGAGTGGATCGGGGGGCGTGCTCAGGATCTGCCTCTCCTGTGCAGCTGCGGGTTGTTTCCAGTGATTCCTGCCTACGCAGCTCCATCCTATTCTCTCATGAACCTGCACTACTAATTCCTGGGCATGGCTCTCCACCGGCGCCAGATCATTGTTCTTACTAGAGCGGTAACTTGGCTCACCAGTAGAGTTAAATTGTCTTTGTCTTCAGCCTGGCTCTTTACTCTCCTTAACCTGTCGTTTGTTTTGTCTTCAGTTCAGACAAACCTGCCTGCCTGCCTGCCTGCCTGCCTCAGCCTCTCCTTCCTCCGGAGCCGACTAGCCCACTCTGTTCCTTTTCTTCAGTTGTTTTTGGACTAAGACAAATTGAACTTTTATTAAAATAATTTTTGTTTTTTCCACTCCCTTAGTCGTGTTTTGTTTCTCTGAGTGCTGGGTTTAACCATAGCGTAAGAGTAAAGGGTTTTCTAGCTCTGCAGTTGAGTCATAACCTTCATATCACCAAAACAATAGAATATTCCTTAAATAATTTAAATAAACATTCTTCATCTGAAATATTTGTCAGACCATACTGTATAACTGCACATGCTTTCCATCAATTTTATGTTTTTGTTGTTTATTAAACAAAACATGCATGGATAATACGAGACCCCCCCACACACACACTTCCTCCCCTATGTATAACATAAAACACTAAAATATTGAGTCCTTAAAAATCAGAGATCATATTTTAAATCTACCAACTCTCAATTGTCTTCTTTTGAAATAATGATCAAGTAAAAGTATTTACATTAAGAGATTAAAAGCCTACCAGTCTTTGTTGAATCCCCGGTGCTCTGTCCTGTATAAAGTAATACAGTGTTCAATTATACATTTTCTTCTTTTGAAAGACAAATATCCACCATAACCTTTTTGTGGCAAAGAGAAGAAAACAAACTTACTCTGTTCTTCTGTTTTTGATCCACAACATCCTGTAAAAGAAAGAAAGAGTTGTGCTTATTTTACTCCAGTGCTATATTTACTATAGTTATACTGAATATAGTAGTCAGGGGTAAATTCATGTATTTAGGGCTAATGATTTCGGTTTGTATATCGGAGCAGCTTTACCCATAGTGATGGTGGCTATTACCATGGTGATGGTGGCTATTACCATGGTGATGGTGGCTAAATAGTAACAGCTAACAATCAAGTAGTCCCCAGTATATCACATGATGTATTTAGGGCTGGATTCAATCCGTATCGCAGAAGTATTGCGGATCCGAGTTCCAGCTCGATTGAAATATAAAGGCAATGTTCCAGCGTTCGCAGAGACTGCATTAAAAGTAAATGCTGCATACAGTATGTTGGCTCAATCGGAAAATTACTGTTAAATTTGAACGCAGATCTTCCACAATACTTCCGCGATACGGATTGAATCCAGCCCTTAAGTATCTATATCCAAGCAGCTTACCCATGGTGATGGTGGCAAAATGGTCAAAGTTAAGAGTCAAATTGTTGCAGAACAACTCTGTCTTGTCCTTCTATAATACTCAGCCACGGCACCTATAAAGAAATTAGCAACCTTATTTCACGTCTGCTAGGCCTGATTCACATTGCTAACAAAAACCAAGAGACAAGTGTAAAGGAAACTATGGAAAATGGCTTGAGCAGAGAGGAAGGCAAACTTGATCTATTCTTAATGTTTTAATTGGAGAAATGCCTCTGGTCAGTCTCAAACACAGAATTGTTGTTGTGTTACCACCAAAACAAGTGGGTGATCCTGAATGGTTTTGTGATACGCTCAACTCTATGGTATTAAGCACATTCATAACTGTTTTATAACACCTCAAATGTATGTCACTTTACTTAAAGTGTCTGTGCACACTCTATAACGGCATGTGACATGGTTTTGACGCCCATCATTCCATTTCATGTAATAATGTGACACAGAGTTTGGTAAATGATATAACGCCCTATTATAACATCTGGTATGTAGACACTTATGTAGCATGTAATAACATATGACATTAGTTGTCATGCAGAATGTGTAATAGCAGTTGTTATTAACAGTTGACATAAGCGCATATGACAACAAGATGAACAATCCTATATAACACCCATTATAACTAGTTTTATAACATCTTATGCCGTTACTCATAACTATTTAAAACAACTCATTACAGCTTATGACAAATGTTATAATGTGTTGTATAGCTGTTATAAAGGCTTTATGAATGCATGAATAAGGACACTGGCAGTAAACTGTTTCTTTGGGACTCATTGGAACAAGCACTAAAATGCATTTGGTATCAGGTAGTTACCAATTGGGTACAATTATTTGAAGTATGTACTAGCAAGTACCCATTGATACCTTATAATGTCCTAGCAAATATGCAATTTATGTAACATAACATAAGGTACTACCCAAATCACTTCCTACTGTGCTAGTTCCATTCCAAAGACATTTCAATAAAGGATTAGATTCTAAAAGTGATTAGTTAGTTTCAGAAAGACAGTACTTCAGTTATCCTGTTGAAAGGGTTGTCTTTCAGGGATATTTCAAATTGCCTCAGATCAAAAGGATTATTGTTTAACCCACTAGTATAGAAGTTCAAAGTTACAGTAAAAAAACAATAACGCTGAATGGTTAGTCAACGAGAGAGAGAGAGAGAGACAGAGACAGACAGAGAGAGAGAGAGAGAGCAAGATGGAATCATTTCAGGACATTATGGTGATTATTTTTCAGACACTTACCTTGTGTAAAAATAATGTCCTATTTTGTTGTATATGTATCACATATAGTCTCAAATATTATTCATACCAAGTACCCATTTACCAAATTGCTAATGCTAAAGGCTAGTGAGTGGCCATAATTATGATAACAGAAAGAGTTGATAAAGAGACAACATACTGCAGCTCCTCTGGTTAATGTGTAACCAGTCAGTCGAACCTTCCAGCAAGAATCACGTAGGGAAACTGGGAGGGTTTAATCAAGACAACAGTATCTTATTAACTTTTCAGTACAGTACTTCATAGGAAAGCTGCCCCCCCCCCCCCATATGGCCAGTTTAGTTACTGCAAGCATTATATATACTCTATGCCAGGGGTTTGCAAACCTTTTTGGCCCACAACCCCATTTTGATATCTGAAAATCATCGGACCCCAAACATGTAAAAAACAATTAAAATAATTAACAGCGATTGTCTACTTTTTTATTTGGGGCTATGGCAGTCAATTGAAAAAACATTCTCACAGTATTTCTGATTGTCTTCTCAACTCACCATCACATACTTTTAATGTGGGGCTATGACAGTCAATTAGTCTGACATAATGTATCTTATCTCACCACCACTAATGAGATGGGTGTGCTATATGCATGTCGCGTTGGAGCTTCTCAAAGTCAGGGGGCATGGTCGACAGTACGCACCTCATCTCTGCTGTCACATCCAACCTGGATCGATATTTGGTTTTAATGCAGACGAGAGCATTGAATCCAGCTACACACAGATATGAGCTGGCGAAGGGTACCATGAGTTTTATGGTGCTTTCAAGACAAAAGAGAACTCGGAAAAATACAAGGTCAAATCATGACATCAGTGATCTGCAGGTT
The DNA here is from genome assembly GCF_964263955.1 of Coregonus lavaretus. Lineage (NCBI taxonomy): Eukaryota > Metazoa > Chordata > Actinopteri > Salmoniformes > Salmonidae > Coregonus > Coregonus lavaretus. Next base: position 5,512,772 of record NC_140026.1, read on the forward strand.
GGAAATTTGGAGCTCTAGAAAGAGGCCCGAGTTCCCGAGTTGGAATTCTGAGTTGGATGACCGTTCTAAACATTTTCCGGAAGTCGGAGATTTCCAAGTTCAAGTTCCAAGTTCCCTGTTTTTCTTAACGCAGCATTAATGCTCAGAGGGAGATGGCACGGTTTTCCATTTGAATCAGGAACCAAAACTCCTTCGTAGTGACCAGTGAATGCATTCGGTCAGATGACACTCAATCAGCTGTTGGATTTTCACTTACAAGCATGTCAACGGAGCCAGGATCGCAGTCAAATCGATTGGAAGTGGGTCCCAAAGTGCTCTTCCAAGCATTGGAGGTGAGCAGTCATCACTTGTGTGGGACACTTACTGTTGGTGTTTTCTGCTAGAAACATGAACAACCGGGGAAGGGGGAATAGTTCGCTTTTGAAAGACTCTCTCTCCAATAATAATTATTTCCTCTAAATGCCCTGATTCGGTCACTCATCTGTAGAATTATTTTGTATTTCCCCTGCATGCTTGTGTTCAGTTCATTCAGTTTCCCAAATATGTCTGTTACATCAAATCAAAATTGTATTTGCCACATGCGTCGAATACAACAGTTGTAGACATTACAGTGAAATGCTTACTTACAAGCCCTTAACCAACAATGCAGTTTTTTGAGGAAAAAATAAAATTAAAAAAGTGTGAAGTAAAAAATATATAAGTACAAAATAAAGGCAAATAACTAAAGAGCAGCAGTAAAATAAAAGAACAGTAGGGAGGCTATATACAGGGGGGTACCGGTACAGACTCAATGTGCAGGGGCACCGGCTAGTCGAGGTAATTGAGGTAATATGTACATGTGGGTAGATTTAAAGTGTCTATGTATAAATAATAAACAGAGTAGCAGCAGTGTAAAAGAGGGGGATGGGGTGGGTTTGGGGGGGCAGTGCAAATAGTACGGGTAGCCATGATTAGCTGTTCAGGAGTCTTATGGCTTGGGGGTAGAAGCTGTTAAGAAGCCTTTTGGACCTAGACTTGGCGCTCGTCGTGCAGTAGCAGAGAGAACAGTCTATGACTAGGGGTGGCTGGATTCTTTGACAATTTTTAGAGCCTTCATCTGACACCGCCTGGTATAGAGGTCCTGGATGGCAGGAAGCTTGGCCTCAGTGATGTACTGGGCCGTACGCACTACCCTCTGTAGTACCTTGCGGTCGAAGGCCGAGCAGTTGCGATACCAGGCGGTGATGCAACCAGTCAGGATGCTCTCGATTGTGCAGCTGTATAACTTTTTGAGGATCTGAGGACCCATGCCAAATCTTTTCAACCTCCTGAGGGGGAATAGGCTTTGTCATGCCCTCTTCATGACTGTCTTGGTGTGTTTGGACCATGACAGTTGGTTGGTGATGAGGACACCAAGGAACTTGAAGCTCTCGACATGCTCCACTACAGCCCTGTTGATGTGAATGGGGGCGTGTTTGTCCCTCCTTTTCCAGTAGTCCACGATCATCTCCTTTCTGCATCACGTTGATGTAGAGGTGGTTGTCCTGGCACCATACTGCCACATCGCTGACCTCCTCCCTATAGGCTATCTCATCATTGTCGATGATCAGGCCTACCACCGTTGTGTCATTTTATTTTAATTACACAGAAAGTCAACCAAGTCAACCAAACAGTTCCTCTCTCAATGTGAAAAATATGTCCAACACTCCCCCTCGATAACCACCAAGCCTCGGTGTGAAATAGAACATTGTCATGCTCTGATCCCATAACGCCACATAGTTTTGCGAACAGGTGTGCGCGCAGTGGATGTGGTTTGATGTAGCTTACAATCTAAGTTACCTGCTACAGTATATCTCTGAGTTTCTGTGCTCAGCTCTTTTGCCACCAGTTGCTCTCGGTGTATCATACAATGTGTCCATATGGCAGAGGGAGACACATTCATAACTAGAGTGCAGAGGCCTGCCTGCCATCCCGCCGTAGATGGAGCCCCATCTGTGCAAAAGCCAACCATTTGATCCCATGGAATCTGTTTTTTGTCAATATAGCCATGCCGCACACTGAACATCCCCTGTGCCGTTTCATGCTCGGGAATCGTGAGACAACAATATGTCCTTGTGAATAGCCTCCCTCGACATGTATAGCGAACAAACGTCAATGCATGGGTCAGTCCTATGACATACACATATAGGAGGCAGGGCCATGACTACACCAATGAGAGGAACCATTTAAGTTCCTGCCTAGCAACAGAGATGTATTGGCTGTCTAGACGTGCAAGGAGTTGACTCCGCCCAGTGGAGGGAATAAATATATGTACTTGTGGAAACATGTCTTTGTCTTATGCAGCTGTTTGACCCAGTGGGTGAATACACTTGGTTTGAGCTTTTCCTAGTAGTCCGTGAGTTTTACTCTGTTTATTTAGAACCTAACAGTATTCAGGACAAAAAGTTAATTTCTTTGCCAAATGTTTTGCATTATTCATTTAGTGCCTTTTTACAAATAGAATGCATGTTTTGGAATATGCTTATTCTGTCCAGTCTTCCTTCTTATCAATCTGCCATTTAAGGCAGGGGTTCTCAAACCTCTCCTCGGGGACCCCCAGCCATTCCATATATTTGAACTATTCCACAGCTAGCACACCTGATTCAAATTGTCAACTAATCATCAAGCCCTTGACTAGGTGAATCAAACGAGCTAGTTCAGGGCTACAACAAAATTGTGAAATGTCTGGGGGTCCCTGAGGAGAGGTTTGAGAACCACTGATTTAGGTTAGTATTGTGAAGTAACTACTGTACAATGTCGTTTATCCATCCTCAGTTTTCTCCTATCACAGCCATTAAACTCTGTAACTGTTTTAATGTCACCATTGGCCTCATGGTGAAATCCCTGAGCGGTTTCCTTCCTCTCCAGCAACTGAGTTAAGAAGGATGCCTGTATCTTTGTAGTGACTGGGTGTATTGATACGCCATCCAAAGTGTAATTAATAACTTCCCTATGCTCAAAGGGATGGATATTCAGAGTGTGCTATCTACCAATCGGTGCCCTCCTTTGCGAGGCATTGAACAACCTCCCTGGTGTATGTGGTTAAATCTGTGCTTGAAATGTACTACTCGACTGTGGGACCTCACAGATAATTGTATTTGTGGGGTACAGAGATGGGGTAGTCATTGGTAAATCAAGTTAACCATTAATACTGAACACAGAATGAGTCCATGCAACTTATTATATGACTTGTTAATTACATTTTTAATCCTGAACTTATTTAGGACTTGCTATAACAAAGGGTTTGAATACTCAAGACATTCCAGCTTTTTGTTTTTAATTAGTTTATAAACATTTCATAAAAACAAAATTCTACTTTGATGTTATGGATAGATCAGTGACACAAGCTGTAACAAAACAAAATGTGGAAAAAGTGAAGGGGTGTACTTTCTGAAGGCACTGTATATCATGTGTTTTATGCCTCCTGTCATCAAGGCAGTAAAATACCCACTGAGACAGACTTACTTTCCTGTGAGAATTTTGCACCTTTTAGTTTCGCACATAACCAATTATTCAGTCTTGTCTCTATGCTATTCTCAAGAGTCTTGAATTATATTATATTTGATGTGTAAAGCTTCACCTTTGTCAAAATATGTACTCATTTTACCAGGTTTCACAATTATGTAGCTGTACTTTATAAAATGTCACACACACACAAAGACACACATTCATGAAGAAATTATGACAAACAACAATATTTATTTTTTAAATGTTTTTTTCTCATTTATTTTTTTATTTTTATATCGGACCAGAAACAATCAAGTTATTTGCCTTTTTGTGAATTCCAAGATCTTCATAATCACTTTTCCAAACTGTGTTATTCTTAAGACGTTTCAGTGAGGTTAAGTTTCCTTCTCTTTAAAAAATAATACAATATAGTACAATATAGTACAATGTTTCTTCTCTTTACCAGTAGAAAACATGTAGTTGTTACAGAGTACAGAAAAATGGGACAAATGAGAGGGGAAAGGGAGCATCCCTGACTTGTGCAACGAGATAAATAAAACGAGGTCAAACATACTAGTTTTCCTCAGCTTCGTCCTCACGTACACACACTCAGAGTTATAAACCCATGAAGAGAGAGACAAACGTTTCATACTGAATAAGGAACACTGATCTTACATTTGAACCGCAACCCATTATTTTTTTCATAGACAAAAACTTCCCCCTGCTTCCATGTCTTTTCTTACCCAGGGAAATCAGTGGAGGCTGCTGAGGGGCTCATAATAATGGCTGGAATGGAGCAAATGGAATGGCATCAAACCATGTGTTTGATATATTTGATACTATTCCACTTATTCCACTCCAGCAATTACCAAGAGCCCGTCCTCCCCAATTAAGGTGCCACCATCCTCCTGTGAGTGAAATTGATTTAGGTGTTGCCCTTTGGGCGTATCACCAGACTTTCTGATCATGGCTTTGAGAAAGAGATACAGGAAGCAAACAGGAAGGGATACAACGTGTTTTTGAAGAGATGTTAGGAAACTGATGATTGGTGCCGGCTTTCGGTCACTGTTGGCTAAAGCCGAGAAAACCCAAGAATGGCAAGTAAGCTTTTACTCGTCATCGTCGTCGTCGTCGTCGTCATCATCATCATCATCATCATCATCATCATCATCATCATCATCATCATCATCATCATCGTCGTCGTCATCATCATCTTCGTCGTCGTCATCATCTTCGTCATCATCATCATCATCATCGTCATCATCTTCATCTTCATCATCATCATCATCGTCATCATCGTCATCTGGGTCAATCTTTCCGGACAGCACGTCCTCGATCCAGTCCTCAAGCTCATCAGCAGTGGGCATGTCCTCATCATCATCCATCTCCATCCACACACTGTCGGCCTGTGAGGGAACACAAACACAGTAAGACCTCGATTTGACTGTCACGAGACAAGATGGAGTTGGCCTACAAGACATAAAGACACTAAGATTCAAGAGAGGCTTGAATACAAGACAATGAGAGTAGACCATCAAAAACCTGAGTTTCTCAGAGAAGATGGATGGATGGACAGAAGAGGATGATACAAAGGAGACGACAGAGTCAAATACTGTATGGAAAATGATATTTACCATCTACTATTCGTTCTATTCAGAACTTCAAAAATAACAATTTTAAAATGTGTATATTGTATTCTTTGCTATTGGACTTAATGGTAGATAAAATGACTAAATGATGAGCCTATCATTATCTGATGTATTGATAACTAAACAAAATGTTCTCATGGTATTTCATAGAAAACTGATTTTGCATGAATGACTCAGGGTTAAAAGATGTGTGAAACCCCAATTAATGCGCAATCAAAGGTTCTGAACAGAAGACAGGGGGTATTACAAGTGTTATCAGTTTAGAGTTTTGTCCTTAGAGTTTTTAAAATGCACCACACACTTGTGAAAATATCACCAACAACCAGGGGCGGTGTGTCCATTAGGGCGATATGGGCGACGCACTGCCAAACGGGAAAAGGAAGGGATTTTTTTTCTAATCAATTGTATCACGGCAACAGTAGTTATCAGTGTTCTAATCTAGACGTCTGATCTGCCACTAAATGTCCAATCAGGCTAAAGTCGTGCTTCAAATGGCCCTGCCCCTTTTGGGGCGATTTCAGTCAGGTTGAAAATCGCCCCAGAAGTCTCTCATAGACTCTCATGTAAAATCTTTTTTTTTTCAAATATCAGAGCTTTCAATACAATCTCTATGGGTTCCGGGAGGGCTTGCACTTACGCGCTTTCATCATACGTAACATAACCATGAACGTAACTAAGAAAAGAGCGGGTAGCAGCGTCAATCAATTCACGTACTACTGTCAAGATGGCTAGCGTTCAGTGCAACTCGATTGTCTCTTTGAAAGAAGTTCCTTTTTGTCGGCAAACAAATCAAGATAAATTGGCAACGAAACAATTAGGACCTCCCAGACCAAATTTAATAATTCAACAGGTTTCTACTAAAGGGGGAAAGTCCTACACCCGAGGATTTTCCAAAAATTGGTACGAACGAAAAACCTGGCTAGCAGGCTGCGATGTAGCTAATGCAGTCTTCTGCTACCCCTGCTTACTCTTTCACCCTGAAGGCGGCACGGCAGACAGCACCGCTTGGACAGCGACTGGTGTAACGGACATGCACCATCTTTCAGAAAAGATTAAGAAACATGAGCTGTCAAAGACCCACATGGATAGCTGTTTGAGATTGTCTGCTTTGGGGAGAGTGAACATTGCCACTCAACTGGATGAGGGATACAGGCTAGCTGTCCGCCGCCACAACGATGAGGTTAGCAAGAACCGCCACATCCTCAGCCGGCTAATCCAGTGTGTGAAATTTTGCGGAGTGTTTGAGTTAGCTTTGCGAGGCAAAGATTAAACTGAGGGCTCCACCAACCCTGGTATTTTTCTTGGACTTGTCAACTTTGTGGCACAATTAGATGAGGTGTTTTATGGAAATGCATATTGTTTATGCAGTGTTGAGGAACGTGAAAGAACACCCTTGATTATTTTTACTGTGATAACTTATTTTGCTTTTGTAAGCCAACACTTTTGAGATCAGTCAATAAATGCTTCTGG